>NC_056527.1:3145995-3191994 GCF_019175285.1 Sceloporus undulatus | reverse complement strand
TTATTGTCCCCTCACTCTCCTGGCAACAAGAGTCAAAGACCCCAAAAGTGACAGTTCACCCTTCAAATAAGTCATAGCCCCCCCCCTTCCGCATTTTTCAATCTCAAAAAACCCTCATCCTTGGAGAGCTCTTCCATGTGCTGCTGGCCTTCCCATTGTGAATATGAGAAGTACTGGGGGAAATGATTGTTATCACTAATCACTGATTGGAGAATGAGCTTTCCTTGCCACATATTCCTCATGTGTGGAGGTGACGGCATAAGATAAATGAAGCACCACAACCCAAGTGCAGCTGGAATCATAGTCAATGGCTTCACTTGACTCTTCTCCATTAGAGAAGAAATGGGGAAATCCAGTTCTTGGGAAACAGTAACTTCAGGGTCACAGTCACCTCTGTTGGAGTCAGTTGGATTGAAGTGGTTATTGTCCCCTCACTCTCCTGGCAACAAGAGTCAAAGACCCCAAAAGTGACAGTTCACCCTTCAAATAAGTCATAGCCCCCCCCCTTCCGCATTTTTCAATCTCAAAAAACCCTCATCCTTGGAGAGCTCTTCCATGTGCTGCTGGCCTTCCCATTGTGAATATGAGAAGTACTGGGGGAAATGATTGTTATCACTAATCACTGATTGGAGAATGAGCTTTCCTTGCCACATATTCCTCATGTGTGGAGGTGACGGCATAAGATAAATGAAGCACCACAACCCAAGTGCAGCTGGAATCATAGTCAATGGCTTCACTTGACTCTTCTCCATTAGAGAAGAAATGGGGAAATCCAGTTCTTGGGAAACAGTAACTTCAGGGTCACAGTCACCTCTGTTGGAGTCAGTTGGATTGAAGTGGTCATCTGTCACTGCTGCCCCCTCCCTTGTTCACTTTCCCTGGTATACAAGAAAACACATTTTAACATGCTTCTGATCTTCAGCTATTGGTGCTGTAAGCTATATTTCAGAGGAAGAAAGGGGCAAAACCACCTCTGAGGATCCCTTGCCTAAGAAAACCTCATGAAATTCATGGGGGTCACCATAAATTGACAGGCTACTTGAAGGCACATACACACACATGTAATTTTGATTATTGTCAGGGACAGTTCTGAGTTGGGTTACTTTCACTACAAATTTAAACATGTTAACCAGGACTAGCCTAACTGAACTAGAAAGCAAATATATAATTTTATCCCTATCATTAAGCTTAGCAACAGGCTCTGACCATTTTACCAAGTATTTATCTCTTACAATTTCATTTAACATACAGTGTAGCCCACAATGTACGGTGTCCTCAATTACTTGGTTTCCACAAATACAAAGCCGTCCTTGTATGGGAATATTCCTATGTCTACCTTCCATAAAGTTAGTCTTCATATTCTGAAAAGACAATATGTAAATACCTTGCAAAGGAGAGGCTGGGTAGTCTAATCAAACATTTATCTTCCTCACAGAAGGTTTTTTAAAAAGCAAAACTGGAAGGAAATCCAGATATATTTATTGCTTCAGTGTCCATCGTGGTGTAATATTCCTGCCACTGTTCTTTGATGAATTTGAGAGTTTTTTTGTATGTTAGTGTAGGGTCAAAAGCAAACTTTCCCAGATATGCTTCATATTTTTCTAATTACAGTACATATTTTGGGAAGCAGAGTTTATCAGTTATCCTGCACATTTTCTTTACTAATTACTAAAGCATGCCATTCATGCAGGCCAGTATTTGATGCCTCAGGTATGTAGAATGTATATGAGGATTACTTTAATGCCTACTATATCAAAATGATCAAGAACGTCAGAAGAGTGTTCCTTGGAACATAACACAGTCAATAACAACAAGGCCATTCCCAATTTTTGTGTCCTGGTTACTGAAATGCAGGCCCGCTCAGTTTTTGAAATCTCTCTTGTACTGGTTCAGTAATCTGAGCCCTTGGCATGGAAGGCGAGGCTGTCCGCTTTATTTAGATGGCAGCTGTTTCTTTTCTCTTTGAAACGCTTTGCATTCTTCTGGGGTCCAAATTAAGGCCTGGTGCAGCAGAGATAGCTCCAGGGGTCCTTGTCAATATGTGTCTGGGATAAAGGTCAGAATGTAAAAGACAAGACTGAATGGCCTGGCCTTAGCACTTTTAGTCAAGTTTCATTGGGCAAGCATTTGGCTAAAGTTCATGGATTCCTGTCCAGTCACTTACTGGGTGATGAAGGAAACACCCACACTCCTTTGTTCGTCAGAAAACGAGAATTTGAAAATTGTGGGGCATCTCAGAAAGTTATGCTTGCCACTCTGCTCTCCTCCAATGCTATTTGAGTTAAGGCACATTGCGGATATGCCGGTGGACAAAGGGACAGAGAACTCCATAGGAAACAGCTCGCTGTCATTGGTGGTGTGCTTTTCCTAATGCAGCACCAATATAAGTGCTTCAGGGGAAGCAAATATTACACATGCTATTAATATGATCTGTGTCTGCAAAATCAAAACTTCCTCAGGGTAGATTTTAAGTCCCTAGCACATGCTCCAGTTGGGGAGAGATGGTGAGGCTGCATCCATGCTGCAGAATTAATGCAGTTTGACACCGCTTTAACTGCCATGGCTCAATGCTATGGAATTCTAGGATTTGTAGTTCTGTGAGATATTTAGCCTTTGTCCAAGAGCCCTGGTGCCACAGCAAACTACAGATCCCAGGATTCCCAAGATGACGCAGTGATCATTAAAGTGGTATCAAACTGCATTAATTCTGCATTGTGGCAGCAGCCAAGGAAGGAAGGAAGAACAATATAAAATCAAAGGGGACACCTTGTAAATTGGCAGGAAAATGGTAGTCTGGCCAATGTAAACACTTCTACCCAATATTCCCTCATCATTCAGATAGACCAACAGAAGCTTAAAATATTAAGTAAATGTCAAGCGCTAACTATGTAAGTGTGAAATGGCAATGAACAGAAATGCTAAATGCACAAAAGCACACACATGAATGTTTATTACCCAACTTTTACTGTATTTGCAAGTTCTCCACATGTTCTTCAGACCCTCTGGAAGGTAGGGCAAGTGGAACAAATAAGGGGTGGTCTAACAAAGAGTGCAGCTTGACTAAAATCTACCCCAAGGAAGTTTTGACTTTGCAAGGTGTGTGGAGAACTGAATCAATTGCTGACCACGAGGTCAATTTATCTCTGGAGTGTACACTTTGTATTGAAGGTGGAAGATTCTCATAAACAGCTGAATACTTCTCCATTAAAAATCAAACAAACCGCTGCGCATCTAAGAATTAAGCATGTCAAAGTCTGATTTGATTTCTTGAAAGACTTGCTATTTCATTTCCCTTGGTATACACCTGAAGAGGATTTCTCACACACCCTCCGAAATCTAATTACAACAGAAAGTCCTAGTATAACTTTTAGCGTGGACTTGGAAGAAGGGCCTGGGGTCTCTTTTTTTCTCTATCTAGTCTTGAGACTGGAAATCAGAAGTTTGATTTACTTAATTTAAAACCCATACCTTTTCTTTGGCGGGATACACACCGCCATTTAGTACGTATAGGATACGTACTAGGGTTAGGAAGGGGCGGTGCTTCCGCACCCCCTAACTCTAGTACGTATCCTATACGTACAAGATGGCGGCGCCCCTTCTACATGGGCGCCGCCATCTTTACGTACTGGACGCACAGCGTCCAGACGTGTCGCGGCGCCTATGACGTCGCGAGTCCACGCCAGGCGCCTCGCGACGTCATAGAGGCGCCGCAAGAAGAAGCTCCGAAATGGAGCTTCTTTTTTGCTCCGCGCGGGAGTCGCGCGGTTTGGCTGCTGCGGCTCTCGCACGGAGCAAATGGCGGCGGCGGGGGAGCGCCGCAAAACGGCGGTTTGTACCCCGCCCTAGTTTCTTTTGCCATGGGTTCAAGGCAGCTATAGACAATAAGTTTCTTTTTTTTTAAAAAAGTAAAAATATAGCTATTAAGAACACCCTAACAATACTAAAGCCTATTTGTACTTCAAATCTTAATGTGTAGCACTTAATTCTGTACACACACTCCCTCATTTAGGAGTGAATGCCAACCATTCATTTCTGTGAGAGTTGGGTTCAAGATTGTCATTGGACCCTAGAACAGTTTCCAACTAACCCCAGCTATTAAGAATCAACTTTGATCCTATCGGCATAGCCTCTTCTCTGGATCCCTTTTCTTCCTATGTTAAATTGGAGTGGGACTCATTCAGATCTCCAGATGCAATTTTGCAACTCTGAGCATTCCTCTCCAGCGGCTATGCTGCCTAGGGTTGCTGAGAATTCTAGTTCTATCCCATCTAGAAGGGATTCCCACCCTCGATGCTAGAGGATATTGGGAGTGGTTGTTTGTGTGAGTAACTTATTGTCTGATAGACCAGAAAACCCCCCGAAGCAGGCAATTTTTTTTCTAGTCATTAAGTTCCATCTGCTTTGTCCTTAAAGGCTTCACCCAAAAAACTGCCTAGGAGTGCGGCAGTTTGCTGAAACCATGATGTGTGCCGTACTCTACGATGCTGCCAACAGCTTCATCCACCAGCACTTTGTTGAAGTGTCCATGTCAGAAGAGTTCCTAGCCCTATCCTTTGAGGACGTCTTGGAGCTAGTCTCGAGAGACGAGCTCAACGTTAAGCTGGAGGAGCAGGTATGTATGCCGGATTCAGAGGCTGGTGTCATTATTAAAAAGATGTGTATTCTGCCTTTCCTTGTCCTTTCCGCAATTGGTTTATCTATTGAATTTTACAGCCTTACATCAGATGAAAGTAACCCCAACCCTCCCCCCTTCTCAACACGGCAATTAATACAATGTGGGGAGGAATAAGAATGGGATGGAATTAATTTTTGCTCAGTCTGCCTACCTTAATATTGTTTATAACATAATGAAGTCTGTAATCAGAAAAGACAGAATATCCAAATTAATAATTCAATTTAAAACGTGCTTATTGTACCTATTTGGCCCTATAAACCCATGATAGGATTGCCTTAGGGTTACCATAAGTCTGAAATGACTTGAAAGCACACAATAGCAACAACAGAGTCTGCCTTACTGTTTCCTAGTGAATTTCTCAAGGCAGCTCTCAATTAGAAATGGTGTTGTTGGCTTAAATTTTTGCAGCTCCACTGTAGATAACTAGCAAACTCTCTTGATAAGGTCCCTGACAGATAGATGCCTCTTCCTCTTCTGGCAGGTCTTCGAAGCTGCCTTGGCGTGGGTGAGGTATGACCGTGAACATCGAGAAGCCTTTTTGCCGGAGCTCCTTTCCAAACTCCGTCTCCCTCTCTGTCGGCCCCAGTTCCTCACAGATCGCGTGCAACAGGATGAGCTGGTCCGCAGCTGCCACAAGTGCAGGTGAGTGGGGTAGGTGGGCTTCCTTCTTTACAACAGCAAATATGTGACTGGGATTACAATGAGGAAGCACTGGGAGAAATGAGAGGTGTGGAGCCCCCAAACTTGAAATCCTTTCTCCACCATGCAGGCCACAGAGAGAGGGAGTTTTCCTCAAGATGATCCTGGCAGTACAGACGGTGGAAGTAAGAGCATTGTCTTAATTTTCTCTCTCTTGTATCTTCTCTGTCCTTTAAATTCAGGGCAGGCAGTGAGCTGCACAGTGCCTCTGGCCTTGTATTTCTTTGAGGCCTTTCTGTGATCTTTACTGCATGTTCAAAACCATTTCGGGCATGATACAGGAAAAGGCAGGAGAATTTTGCATAGTACTACATTACACCTTGGTTTTGGGGGGGGGGGGGGGGGCTTTCTTTTTTCAGTGCTTGCTCATGTAACATGTCTGCAGCGTGGGAAGTATAACAACCTAAAAGCTCGCCACAGTGACCTTCTCTATAATGTATACTGTGACTCTGAGAGCATCAAACACAGACTGTGAGGGGAAATGGGTACAACTGTTTACTGTCTCCCTCCTTCAGGTATATTTTCTCTTGGAGTTGTTCTACTTAAGGTCAAATTATAAGTTTGATTTATTAAACATGCCCATATACCACTTGTGAATGTTCAGAATGTTGTAGCAAAATACTCAAAATTTTGTGAACCCTGTGACCTCTGATATCTGCCAAGTCTTCACATGCCTATGCGTTAACGCTGAATTTTGTAGTCATCAGATGATTGTCATGCATGTGGCACTAAAGCCTTGCTACCGTCCAGTGAGAATCTACTGGTAGCACGCCATAGCTCCATGCATGGATTCATCCAACCATGATTTGAAATTGTTCAACCTCCTAAAAAAATAAATCCGGAAAGCAAACCTTGATTTTGAATGTTGCACTACAACTCTGGAGACTAGGGTTCAAATATGAGCTCAGCCATGGAAACCTGGGTGACCTTGGGTGCGTCACATTCTCTCAGTCTTAGAGGAAGGCAAAGGCAGAAAACCTCCTCTGAACAACTCTTGCCAAGGAAACCCTTGATAGCCATAAATCAGAAACAACTTGAAGGCACATAACAACAACAACATGCCATTTTACTACGCCACTGTGTATAATGGAACTTGAGCATGCATGGTTTTTGGTATCCACAAGGGGTCCTGGGAGCAAACCCCAATGGATACTAAGGCCCTACTGTACTTTATTTAAACAGATATTGATTTATACATGTATTACTTTATCATTCTCATTTATTACTTTATTATTGCAAAGCCCCTATTCAGGCAGGGTGCAGAGCACTATTCTCTTGCTGTGCCACTCCATCCAAAAATCTCCCAACAATCCAGGAGGGCCTGTTGTTATTCCTTTGTACCAATAGAAAAGGGAAGAAAGGGGGAAGGCAATTCAGACCATGAAGATCTTGCTGCTCTGGGTTCATGGGGAAGGCAAAGGTAGGTGCACTTCATTTGGGATTGCACCCTCCTTTCTTGCCCCCACCCTGACCTGCTGGTTTTCCATGGTATGAATCATCTCCTCCCTCCCCTCTCCACCAGTAAGTGACAGCAGCAGAGCCCCCTCTTGGGTATTGATAGCTGCCAAGCAGTACGAAACGGGGAGTGTGAACCCACACACCCTTGTAAGATCTTAGCCATTGTCTGGAAATAATGTTCGCCTGTTATTGTTGAGTATATACACTATCATAGACTTTTGTTCTGCAATTGCTGCCACTGCTTTTTCTAAGTTCACAGTTTTTCTAAGACACTGGTTTAATTGCCTGCTCGGGGGGGTCCTGGGCTTCCAAGCCAGAGTCTACCGATGCTCTGGCATTAAATGAACTGCTGGGTTCAGTCTACTAATAGACTTGAGCCATGAATTAATTTTTGTCCCTACACATCTTTCCCATTTCAGCACCACTCTTGAGTACTATGTTCACCCAACTGTCCTCTTTTTGGCTGGACTTTTGATTCTTAGGGACCTCGTGGATGAAGCGAAAGATTATCACCTCATGCCAGAGCGCCAACCACACCTTCCGGCTTTCAAAACCCGTCCCCGCTGTTGTACCTCCATTGCAGGCCTGATCTATGCTGTGGGAGGCCTCAATTCTGCAGGTATCTTTCAATTCTGTTGTCTGTCGCGGATGTATTCTCAAAAGCATGAAAAGTTGTCTCTCTTGTACACATAGAAAGAACACAGGCAAGAATTTGCATGGTATTTGCCCATTTTAAAGTGTTAGGAGGAATTATTTTACATGGAAACACTTGTGCAGAATTGGTGGATTTTGTGCAAAAAACACACAAAGGTTCTGGAAACATAGTTCTGGAAGCAATTTTGGCTTTTTAAAAAAACGTGTATTTTTTCACAGAATAATTTCACAAAATGATTCGAGATGTGCAAACACAACTAGACAACTAGACAAATTAATATTTTCTTCCCCACTGGGGAGAAAACTATGAAAGTTATCCACCCTTACAGGCAAGGTTGAAGTAGTCAAAGATTTACATCCCTGCTCTTTATACACATCTGGACTTAAACAAGAAACCTTAAATATTGTATTTTTGTGTGGATGCAGATTAATTTAAGTGTGTAGAACTCAGGGTACATGTTGGGGATAATGCTGTTTACCTTCTTATATGAAAGATAAAGAAACAGACTGGTAATCATATTGATTTCTTTTACTGTCTGCAGAAAAAGAGTGGGATAAAATGGTGAAGGGGTGACCCAGCCCATACTGTACTTATCTTTTTCATTTGCATGCTTAAACAATTAAGCATGTGGAAACAATTACAATTGGATTATGATCAAAAGGCTCCTCATACCCTAAGAATCACAATAATGTAGTGAAAAATTGGAAGTTGGTGTTGATCCTTCCATTTACTGCTTTCTTTAGTGACCTGTCTCATAAATCTTAATGAATAAATCATCAGATTTTAATTCCTTCATGATAATTTGGGATTCTAGCTGGTGCATGAAACAGGAGAGCACAAAGAGGGTAACTGAAGCAACATCCCAGGAAGTAAAAAAAACAACGATGTGTAGTATTGTTGGAAAACAATATCGCTCAGATGAACAGTTATAATTACACAGGCAAAATTTAAATATCATTGTATTAGAAATGAGTATGGTATGAGTACAAGTAGAGACTTTTCCCTAAAGTAATATGAGTGTTTTTATTGCATTTTGTTTTGTTTGTATATTGTATTTTATGCATGTTATGATTGTTGTATTTTTTGACTGCTGTACATCGCCCTGGTTTTATAGAAGGGCAGTATATAAATAAAATTTTTATTTATTTATTATTAATATCTGCTACCTCACTGCAGGAAGCCTTAAGGACACATTTAATCAAGAGTAGAAATGAATTTTATTTAGAGTTTCTTTGGCCTGTTACAGACTGCCAAAATAAAGCTGCTTCGGGTCCCTTTGAAAGTATGCTGTTTAAATGATGCATGGGTCCTAAGAGTCCGGAGGTCGCGCCAAAGCCACACTCCATTCCTAAGCACTGGAGTGCAGCTTTGGTGCAGCTTCTGGATTCCTAGGATGCAGGCATCATTTAAACAACATACCTCCAAAGAGACCCGAAGCAGCTTTATTTTGGCAGTCTGTAACAGGCCTTGGAATGGGTTGTTTATTCTCGCTGTCTTGAGTTTCTTGAAGCCAAATCCATCCTCGATCCCTTTCAGTCTGGTTTCCGCCCAAGGCATTCTACAGAGACAGCTCTCACCAAGATCTCGAATGACCTTTTACAGGCCAAGGCTAATGGCCTTTACTCTGTTCTCATCCTTCTTGATCTGTCTGCAGCCTTTGACACCATTGATCACTGTCTTCTAGTTGAGATACTCTCTGACCTTGGGTTCTCAGACTCTGTTCTCGACTGGTTTCAATCTTATTTGTCTGGCAGATCTTTTGCAGTGGTTGCAGGAGGTCAGACTTCATCCTCTGTTCCCTTATCTGTTGGAGTTCCCCAGGGATCTGTTCTGGGTCTCCTTCTGTTTTCTCTCTACACACTGTCCTTAGGTAAACTCATTAGCTCTTTTGGTTTTTCCTACCATCTGTATGCCGATGACACCCAGTTGTATCTTTCCACCCCTGACCTTTCTCCAAGGCTTGAACAGCAAGTTTCGTCTTGCCTCACAGCTGTCTCGCAGTGGATGCGCCATCGGCGTTTGAAGCTCAACATGTCCAAGACGGAGCTTCTTGTCTTTCCTCCTAAGCCCACCCTTCAACACTCCTTTTCTGTCTCTGTGGACAACATTTCTATTCAACCAGTCCAGCAAGCCCGCAGTCTTGGCTTTATCTTTGACTCTTCTCTGTCGTGTGTCCCTCAGATCCAGACCACAGCCAAGGCTTGTAGATTCTTTTTGTACAATATTGCCAAAATCTGACCATATCTCTCCGCCTCTACTGCCAAGATCCTGGTCCATGCCCTAGTGATCTCACGACTGGATTACTGTAACGTCCTCCTGGCCGGGCTTCCTCTTTCTCACCTCTGTCCTTTAATCTCTGTCCAGCATTCAGCTACACGCATTATCACATCTGCCCACCGCTCTGACCACGTCTCTCCTGTGTTGGCATCCCTTCACTGGCTCCCCCTCCCTTTCCGCATTCAGTATAAGCTCCTGCCGTTGACGTTTAAAGCCCTCCATGGGCTACTCCTCCTTACTTATCAGACCTTCTTTCTCCTCATCTTCCCACTCCGTTGTTCCCTCCGTTCTGGTAGTCAGGGTCGGCTGTCCCAGCCCAGGATTTCCTCTGCCCCATCTTGGATTCACTCCTTTTCACTCACTGCCCCTCACGCCTGGAACCTTCTTCCCCCGCGAGACACAAGGGCCATCACTTCCTTAACCAGCTTCAAAACGGAGTTGAAGACCTTCCTGTTCAGAGAAGCTTTCCCAGGCATTGCATAATTGTCGCTTGCTATTTGATGTTCTTTTGGTGCCTGTTTTCTCGAACCATTTCCTGTATTGCTATGTACTTTATATGTATTATCCTACTAGAGAGGCAGGCTAGCTCCAACAGGCCTCCCTGGAAGAAGATTAACCATCCATTATGAAGCCAAGCCCTCCCTCCAGTCCATCTGCCTTGGTCCAGGCCTTGGAGGTAGAGAGGAACTGCTGGACCTCATCCCCTTCCCTACCACCTTTCCCTTCTCCTTTTGCGTCGTGTCTTTTTAGATTGTAAGCCTGAGGGCAGGGAACTGTCTAATTAAAAAGATTGTATGTACAGCGCTGTGTAAATTTACAGTGCATTATAATTAAAGGTTAATAATAAACAATAATAACGTAAAGACAATGACCATGTACAGTCGGCCCTCTGTATCAATGGATTCTGCATCCATGGATTGAGCCATCCATGGCTTGAAAACATACTTTTAAAAAAATCCAAAATGGATTTCCCCCCCATTTTATATAAAGTATGCCATTTTTGTACCACTGTATTTAAGGGGATTTGAACATCCATGGATTTTGGTATCTATGGGGGCCCACTATAGAAGCAATAAAAGGGAAAACCATACTACAGGAATAAATTGCAACAACAACAAAATCCCACTACATTACAATAATGTTACAGGATGCTACAGTGTTCTGATTCTTAATAGATAAAAAAGGGAGAGACAACTGTGAAGTCAAAGGTTTTCATGGCTGGCATCCATAGTGTTTTGTGAGTTTTTCAGGCTGCGTGGATGCATTCTGGAGGAATTTATTTCTGATGTTTTGCCAGCATCTGTGGCTGGCATCTTCAGAGGTTGGTGGCATGGAAGTGTGTGGAGTATGTACACCTGTGGGACCCATGTTTGGGAGGAAGTGGTTTTTTTAAGTTAATGGTTTCGATAATCTGTGTGTTGTACTGTGTTGAATGGTACAGCTTAGAGATGTGTTGAAGATATGCAAGAGGCATTTATGTCTGGAACATGAGAGACACTGCACTGGGCCAGCCAGAAAAATCAGCAGTAGCAGAACTCTATAAACCAACCAGGGCACAGGATGCTATGTGAAAACACAGAAATTCTGGACCATGCCAACAGCTACCAAGTCAGAATGCACAGGGAGGCCACTGAAATCTGCAAACACCTGGACAACTTCAGTGGAAAAGAAGAAACTCTGAAAGTAAACAAGGTTTGGCTACCGGTCCTGAAAAACACCAAAATCAAGACTCAAGACAAGCAAATGAACACCACCCAGGGTCAGGAGGTTTCCCCACAGGCAATTGATTACCAAATAGCCATAAATTTATTTATTTATTTATTTATTTATTTATTTATTATATTTATTTGTATCCCGCTCTTTTCCCAGGACTGGGACTCAGAGCAGCTTCACAGCATTAAAAACTGTACAATTAAAAACATTAAAATAAAATAAAATTTATAAATAAATAAATAAATATGTACATTAAAAAGAAATTAAATTATTACAATATTAAAAGAGATAGTTATTAAAAGAATAAAACATATTTTAAAAAGATAAAACTATAAATAACAGGGGGGGAAACTGTAACAAAATTTTAAAATGGTCCAATATCCCAGCCTGTCCTTATAGGAATTCCTTAAATGCCTGTGTGAACAGGTAGGTCTTCACCTGCTGCTGGAAGGCCATCAAAGAGGGAGCCATTCTGGTCTATTCCCTGGGAGATCAGGGAGTTCCAGGATCTAGGTGCAGCCTCCAAGAAGGCCCTCTCTTGCGTCCCCACCAACCATGTTTGTGATGGTGTTGGGATGGAGAGAAAGACTTTTCCAGAGGATCTCAGAGTCCGGGCCGATTCATACCAGGAGAAACGGTCTGCCAAGTAGTGTGGACCTGAGCCATGTAGGGCTTTATAGGTAATAGCCAGCACCTTGAATTGTGCCCGGAAACAAACTGGCAGCCAGTGAAGCTGTTTCAACAGGGGAGTTATATTATCTCTGTAATCTAGCTCTGTTAACAGCCTGGTAGCAGCTCTTTGAACCAGCTGAATTTTCCGAACACTTTTCAAAGGCAGCTTCATGTATAGCTCATTACGGTAGTCCAAATGTGATGTAACCAAGGCATGTACCACCGTGGCCAGATCTAGTTTGGCAAGGAAGGGGCACAGCTGGTGCACAAGTTTTAAATGTGTGAAAGCACTCCTGGTCACAGCAGGGACCTGGGCCTCCAAGTTCAAAGCTGAGTCCAAGAGTACCCCCAGATTGCGAACCTGTGTCTTCAGGGGGAGTGTGACCCCATCTAACACAGGCTGGATTCCCCAATCTGCCTTCCAGCTAACCAGGAGCACCTCTGTCTTGTCTGGATTAAGTTTCAACTTGTTTGCCCTCATCCAGTCCATTACTGAAGACAGACACTGGTTTAGGACCAGGACAATCTCCTTGGATTGAGGTGGGAAGGAGTAATAGAGTTGAGTGTCATCTGCATATTGATGACACCACACCCCAAAACTCTGGACAACCTCTCCCAGCAGTTTAATGTATATGTTAAACAGCATAGGG
The DNA here is from genome assembly GCF_019175285.1 of Sceloporus undulatus. Classification (NCBI taxonomy): domain Eukaryota; kingdom Metazoa; phylum Chordata; class Lepidosauria; order Squamata; family Phrynosomatidae; genus Sceloporus; species Sceloporus undulatus. The sequence goes on along the minus strand of NC_056527.1, from coordinate 3,179,195 downwards.
GACAACACAGAACCCTGAGGGACCCTCACAGGTCAATGGCCAGGGGGTTGAAGAGAGTCCCCCAGTATCACCTTCTGGGTTCGCCCCTCCAGGAAGGAATGGAGCCACTGTAGAACAGTACCTCCAAGCCCCATCCCAGAGAGGCGGTCCAGAAGGATACCATGATCGATGGTATCAAAAGCCACTGAGAGTTCCAGGAGAACCAACAGGGACACACTCCCCCTGTCCAATTCCCTGCGTAGGTCATCCACCAAAGCAATCAAGGCTGTCTCTGTTCCATAGCCAGGCCTGAAACCAGATTGAAATGGATCTAGATAATCTGTTTCATCCAGAAACCCCTGGAGTTGGCAAGCCATCATATCTTCCAAAACCTTGCCCAGAAATGGTAGGTTAGACACTGGCCGATAGTTATTCATTATTGTGGAATCCAAGGCTGACTTTTTTAACAGAGGCCTCACAACAGCCTCCTTTAGGCAGGATTGAATTCTGCCTTGTAGGGAGGCATTGATTACCTCCTTTACCCACTCAGCCAGTCCCCCTCTGGCCTGTTTAATAAGTCAAGAAGGACAAGAGTCCAAGACACATGTGGTGGCTCATACCTCTCTCCCAAGGATCCTGTCCACATCATTAGGCTGCACAAGTTGAAAAGTATCCATTAACACTGGACAGACAGGAGCCAAGGTTACATCCACTGACACTGTCTTAACTGTAGCATCCAAGTCAGAGCGGATCTGAGTGACTTTATCTGCAAAATGCCGTGCAAATTCTTCACAGCGAGCCTCCGAGTGGTCTGCATCCTCTGCTTGAGGGTGACTGTGTAAAAGACCCCTGACCACTCAAAACAGCTCTGCAGGCCAGCTCCTTACAGATGCAATGCTGGTAGCAAAAAATGATTTCTTTGCTGCCCGCATTGCCATAGTGTTTGATCAGATTCACTCCGAGTCTTCCCCCAACGTCGCTCTAGTCTCTGTCTCATTCACTTCATTACCATCAACTCCCTGGAGAACCAGGGGGCTGGTTTGGCTCTACTCCGTGAGAGGGGACGCTCAGGAGCGATTTGTCCACCACCCTGGCCATTTCCTCATTCCAAAGATTAGCCAGGGCTTCAACAGAATTACCTGCCGAGGTGACAGGAAACTCCCCAATAGCCCTCAGGAATCCTTCCAGATCCATCAGTCTCCTGGGGCGGACCATCCTAATCGGTCCCCCACCCCTGCAGAGGTTCTGAGTGAGTCTAAACCTGACCAGATAATGATCTGTCCATGACAATGGAACTGTGGAGAGTTCCACCACACCAAGATCATCATCACCCCACCCAGCACAGAAAACAAGGTGCAGAGTGTGCCCAGTAGCATGAGTAGGGCTAGAAACTACTTGGGACAACTCCCTTCGCATATCCTCCACACAACACACCTCCCTCCAAGTTGTGCCATTTAAAATAATACAACACACAAACTAACTTCACCATTAATATGTAAAACCACTTCCTCCCAAACAGTGGTCCCACAGGTATATATACTCCACACGCTTCCATGCCACCGACCTCTGAAGATACCAGCCACAGTTGCAGCCAAAAAGTCAGGTATAAATTCATCCAGAACATGGCCACATAGCCCCCAAAAAATCACAGAAAACAAGAGAGACTACTCTTGGGTTGGGAACTAAATTCTCATTTGAGCAGTGTCAGTGGGCCCTTGCTTATGGAAATCACTTTTTAAAATGTGAGCAGCAAATTTCTACGCAGGCGACTCGCTGAACGTGGTGGAAGTCTTTGACCCCATTGCCAACCACTGGGAGAAGTGCCAGCCAATGACGACAGCTCGTAGCCGAGTCGGTGTGGCCGTGTTGAATGGACTCTTGTATGCCATTGGTGGGTACGACGGGCAGCTGAGACTGAGCACGGTGGAAGTTTACAACCCAGAGACGGATTCTTGGTCCAAAGTGGGAAGCATGAACAGCAAACGAAGGTGTGTGTGTGTTTGTGTGTGCAGTAGAAGTTCAAGTCTGTAAGCTTGAAGGGAGAGCTTTTAGTTCTCCCCAAGATCAAGTGAAATGGTAATGTGATCTGAGTGATGACAGTTGATTTAAATATCCCACATTTCCCCTTGACTGCCCATTTTTTCCAGTGTTTTCCAAGAATCCTCAATTTGGAAGAGAGCCCAAGGGCCATCCAGTCCAACCTCATTCTGCCATGTAAGAAGACACCATCAAAGTACTCCTCGCAACAGATGGTCATCCAGCCTCTGTTTGTTGTTGTGCCTTCAAGTTGTTTCCAACATATGACCACCCTAAGGCAAACCTATCATGGGGTTTTCTTGGCAAGATTTGTTCAGAGAAGGTTTGTCATTGCCTAAGGTCACGCAGTGGATTTCATGGCTGAATGGGGAGTTGAATCCTGCTCTCCAGAGTCATAGTCCAATACTCAAACCAGTATTCCACTCTGGCTTTCTACCAGCCTCTGGCCAAAAACCTCCAAAGAAAGAGACTTCGCCACCCTCTGAAGCAGTGTCTTCCACTGTGGAGCAACTCTTAATGTCAGGAAGTTCTTCCTAATGTTTAGGTGAAATTCCTTTTCTTGTAGCTTATGTCCATTTACACAGCAGAAAACAGGCTTGCTCTATCCTCAATATGACATCCTTTGAAATATTTAAACATAGCTATCATGTCACCTCTTTGTTTTAAAGCAAGTTCTTCTGTTCATGCCACAAACCTGGAACCAATGCCCTTTGCCTGTAGTTGTGAGCCAGCCTGCCAGAGAGGCACTGCAGTCCCTCAGCTCTACAGAGAGCACCTTGATAGCAAAATCCTCCAGGTGCCAAGAAAGGCCAGAGAAGCAGTGTCTCTACCAGCAACAGAATTACTGTGAAGTAAACACACTCAAACTGTGCTTGGTTGATATGATTCTGATGATTGAGTTATAGAAAGGACACTGCTCTGAAGCCAAGCTGAGTTGTAGAAAGAACAGTCCTCTGCAGCCACGTTTCAAATTCCAATTCAAAAGTATTTGGTTTTCCAAATTAAGGGTAAATAAACTTTCTCCTTTCCCAAATCAGTCCAGGTCAGTTCCTTGTTGCTTCTTACAAGAAGGATCTGTTGTTACTTCTGTCTATTTTTAGTCCTCCTGGGTTGATCTTCCATTTCTGCGCTTCAGTATGGGCAAATGCATGTCTTTCTAGTGAACTCCTTAACCATCCCCTGTTTGCTTGCAACAATGGCCACCTGTTGGTAGTTCTTTGATGGTGTGCTCCTGCATGGCAGGGAGTTAGACTGGATGGCCCTTGTGGTCTCTTCCAATTCTATGATTCCTTCAGTGCTTTCTTTAAAGTCCCCTCCAGGCCTTTAAATCAGAGATGGCGGGCTGGGGAACATTTTTGCTCTCTCCCAGATCTTGGAAAGCTACACATCCCTGCTAGCACATTTTAATGTTGTAAACCGCCCGGATTGGTTCGCCACAGGGCGGTATATAAATAAAAATTTATTATATTATTATTATTATAAATAAAAATTCCCTCCAAGATTAAAAAAAATTGCTCCTCCAGAAGCCAGGGAGCTGTGGTTTTACTTTTACATGTTCTCCACTCGTCTTCTTGAATGAAGCAATTTGGCTGTTCTAAGTTAGGAGAAAAAATATTTTAGAAGTGATGTGTTTGGATGGGCATTTCTAATTTCTAAAAATGAAAATGATTTTGTAGCTTTAAGACAAGCCTAGAGGAACGGTTATATTTAATTCCACTCTGCATGTATGATTTGCCATGGAAGGTTAAATTTAAGAAAGATAGCCATTCTCAGGGCTATATTAAGGTCCCTGAGCCCAGATATGGCCTCTGAGCTGCATGTTACTCAGCCCTGATTTATAAGATGGTCATTGGCACATTTCCAAACTGCTTTCCATCTTCATGACGGTGAGGATCTGTTCAAGTCGAGTCAACCTTGTATTTGACTAAAAGCCTTTTTAAGCCACAATAATAAAATACATGCAAAAATTGGGGTAGCCTAGTCCTCTGCACATTCCAGCACAGTATCATTCAGAGTACTTGTGTAAATGTTTGTTTTTTCCAGCCTTAGCAAACAAATCTGTTTTGTGTGTGACAAATGAGTCACAATCTGACAGTAATCAGGATATTTTCACAAAAGCACTCTCACCCCAGAGGCATGCCAAGATCTGTCCCAGGGATTTCTCCCTGGGATCTGTGATTCTTGGGAAGGTGAACAGTTTCATGGACAAGTTAAGGAGTTGTTTTCATATTTTTCAAATATAAGTAGTAGGCGCTATCCCATAATTGTGTTACCCATTGTGAGAACCAATGTATACAACATTTTCATATGTTAAGCTGATGTTGTATATGTTGATATTCTTCTGCATCTGGCAAAGGTGAAGAGGAAGCACTTTGCTGCTTCATAGCATGCCACTCTTGGCTCACCAGGAGGCAAAAGTAGACATGTAGTGCTGGGTCTAGACTTGACAGTGCTTTAGAGTAGTGCTTCCCAAACTTTGGTTGTCCAGATGTTTTGGACTTCAGCTCCCAGAATTCCTGACTGTTGGCCAAGCTGTCTGGAATGTCTGGAATTGAACTCCAAAACACAAGGACCAAAGTTTGGGAATGAATGCTTTAGAATAATCAGTGGGCCTTTAGTCCTGCTTACCTTCTCTTATTGATTTCATCGAGCCTTCTCTGAGCACAGCAAAGTCTAATCTAAATCCATGTGAACCAGAATTGACTGAAGAGAGATAAAACCAGTCATTTAAAGACCTTGTTTAACTAAAGCTTATCAGTCACCAAACCAACCCACCTAATAACAGTAGGAATATATGGCTTGTTTTCAGTGCCATGGGGACAGTAGTACTGGATGGACAGATCTATGTTTGTGGCGGGTATGATGGCACCTCCTCCCTCAACTCGGTAGAAGCATATTCCCCTGAAACAGACAGGTGAGTATTTCTTCGTCTGCAGCATCCTCCTGTTATGCTTTACCAGTAAGCAATTTGAAGCGTTCTTTTTCTGTCACCTGGCACTCATTTCTCTTCCCTTGTTGCTATCTTCTGAAGATGGACTGTAGTGACTCCAATGAGCTCCAATCGCAGTGCGGCCGGCGTTACAGTATTTGAAGGCCGGATCTTTGTCTCCGGTGGTCACGATGGACTCCAGATCTTCAATAGCGTGAGTGCTTGTGGACGGATCTATCTTCTGATTTACATTGGAGAACTTACTTGTTTATTTGCTGCTTTATTTCAGGGGTTTGGGGAGGTTGTCCTAACTTTATATTAGCCTTATGATCGCCTTAACAAGTAGGCTAACATAAGAGATGCCATGACCAAAGTAAGGACTGGGTGGTAATTTGAACATACAAGCCCCATCTTGAAAATACAAAATGCTGCTCTGTGGACTTGCTGCAGAGAGTGTTATTTGGAAAATGTGCATTCCCTGTTCATTTTGAAGAGAATGGTCCAAAGTTCCTTTTCCTGTTCTTGCCTTATTTTTTCTAAGCCAAATTGTATGATGGATTGGTTATGACCTATAGAGCCCTATATAGCTCAGATCCAGGTTATGTGAAGGGCCATAATCTCCCAGGTGAGCCTGAGGTTGTCTTGAAATGTTCTGGGGAGGCCCTTCTCTGTATCAAAGAGCTCTGGTTCTACAAGAAACTACAGTTCTCAGAATTCCCTAGCACTGAGCCAGGGCAGTTAAAGCAGTCTCAAGATGGATTATTTTTACAGTGTTTTGGTCCTTTGATGCAAGTTCAGAATCCCCAAACTGCACTGAATGTAATCTCCTTCAAAGGTTCCAGCATTCAGAAATTCATTGCATTTCCTATGTTGTTTATTTCAAAGTGCTGGTTATGACCTACAAAGCTCGTCCAGACTATCAGATAGACTGTATCTCCCTATAGAAGCCTACCCACATTTTAAGATTTTTGGGGAAAGGCTTTCTCTTGGTCCCACCACAATCACAGGTGAGGACTTGGAAGAGAGCCCTTCCAAAGGCTACTCCCAGGCTATGGAATTATCTGACAAGAGAAGCTTAGTTGGCCCTCTCTCGCTGCTCTCTTTTTTCTGTTAGGCAAAGAACTTCTTATTTAAACAGGCCTTCAGCTTTTAACTGGTTAGTGCAGTCAGGAAGTTTGGGAGCTGAAGTACAAAACATCTGGAGAACCAAAGTTGGGAAACACTACTTTAGAGTATGGTGTAAGCCACTTTGGGTGCCATATAAATTAAATACATAAAATCAAGTAAATATTTATTTTGTTCTTTCTTCACAAAAAGAACTGTGTGGGTAGTAATGCTGATCAATTTTTAAAAATCCCAATCCGAAAGCCAGAAAATGTATTACCGTATGTACTCATGTATAAGTCAACCTCATGTATAAGTCGAGGGCAGTTTTTGAGGCCAAAATCATGGATTTTGATATGACCCGTGGATAAGTCGAGGGCATGTTACAAAAGATCTAAAGGGGGAAACAAAGCACCACTTCCCGCTCTACATCTCTCTCTCTGAACCTCTCTCAAGGATCACTGTATCAGCATGGGGAAACAAGTCTGGGTGCATACATACACACACACCTCTTTGCATCAGCATTTCCAGACTCAAGGCTTGCAGAAAAAAAAGAAGACACCAGCCTTGCCTTTAACCCCAGCATTTCCAGACCCATGGCTTGCAGGGGGAAAAAGGAGGACCCCAGCTTTGCCTTTAACCCCAGCATTTCCAGACCCATGGCTTGGAGGGAAAAAGGAGGACCCCAGGCTTGCCTTTAACCCCAGCATTTCCAGACCCATGGTTTGCAAAACAGGGTCCAAGCCTGGGCATGCTCCCTCTCTCTGCATCCTTCTCCCTTCCCTCAGTAGCTGCTTGTTAGTTCCAGCTGCGAGGGAGGGCTGAAGGATCACACACACACATACACACTCGTGGAGAGAGGAGAGGCTGCCAGCACCGGGACTCAAATGGGTACTGTTTACTTGGCTACAGAGGAAGGTGGGCACTTTTTTAATGAACTTTATCAGCTGTAGTAACCTATTGACCCTTCCATAAGTCGATCCTTGATTTTGGAGTCCATTTTGGGGCATAAATTTCTCGACATAGTTGAGTATATACGGTGCATCTACCTTCTCCAGAAGGATTTGGCTGGGTGCAATTCCTTGTTCAGTGTGTGTAGGTCTTGCAGCTTTTTAAGAAGCTCAAAGGTTCCCCAAGGATAGATGATTCTAGGATGTTTGCAAGTATGTTCCCATTCCTACTTGATCTCTCCCATTTTCCCTGCTCTCATGTGCTCTTCTGGCTTCCTCCTCTTTCTCTGCAGGTAGAATACTACAATCACCACACAGCTTCATGGCATTCTGTGGCCAGCATGCTCAACAAGCGCTGCCGGCATGGAGCAGCCTCCCTCGGCAGCAAGATGTTCGTCTGTGGCGGTTATGATGGCTCAGGCTTCCTCAGCATTGCCGAGGTGTACAATTCCATGGCAGACCAGTGGTACCTGATTGTGCCCATGAATACCCGGCGCAGCCGCGTCTCCCTTGTCGCGAACTGTGGCCGTTTGTATGCCGTAGGGGGCTACGATGGACAGTCCAACCTGAGCTCTGTAGAAATGTACGACCCCGAAACCAACCGCTGGACGTTCATGGCCCCCATGGTGTGCCACGAGGGAGGGGTTGGGGTGGGATGTATACCTCTCCTGGCAATATGACCTGGCGAGGCGGGACAGGGTGGCGTATGTACGCAGTGCATGCAAGCCATAACTGCCAGGGGCAGGAGAGAGCCCATTGTTCATGAAGAGACAGCTGACAGAGCAAGACATCCATTCTACAAAGAGAGGTACATCGCATTTCAAGGTGCTTGGAACGTTGTCCATTCGAAAAACGCACAAAACGTCTCACTCAGTGGAATCACGTCACTGTGGTGTTGGTTCCACAAGTTTGACAGTTCAGGCTATGTGAATGAAGGCTGCCTCCCTCTTTCTCCATGCTCTGCCAGGCTTCCAGCCTCTTTTGGTCATTCCTGCCCTTGCCCTTCCTGATGCTACTACCCTTGGTCTGTTTGTGATTGTGTCAACAGGTTTGTGCTGGCTTTGTTAGAACAGTGAGATGTGTGGTATGAAGCAGAGGTGGGAATCGTGGAAACCTCCAGATGCTGTCAGACTGGGAGTCCCAGCAGCCCTAGTCATCATAGCCGCTGGTGGGTCATGCTGGAGTTGCACTCCAGTAACATCTAGAGGGTCACAGGCATCTCACCCCCCAAGGTATGAGAGAGAAGGTAATATTCTATTGCCATTCCTTTTAAAGCTGAAGAGAGGGAGTTTGCTTCTCCTCAGCCATGTAAACACTATGGAGGCAAGGAAATTGGTGTGTGTGTGTGTGTGTGTGTGTGTGTGTGTGTATTCAGCACATGTCTAATGCCCTTCCCGCACAAACAAGAGGGTTTTTTTACCCCTGGTAATGTCCAGTTCATGAGAAGAAAACAAAAGGCTTTAAAAAGCACACCATGGCCCTTCCTCTACCTGAACATGAATGTGCACCTGTATATCATTGGAATAGCAAGAGTTTACCTGGTTATCGCCAGCCTGTTCTCCTGAGCCACTTTAGACCAGGAGCATTCTTTTTTTCCTAGCAGGAGGTGACCCAGAATTTGGCTTCGAGGTCATTTCCTATTACTTTCCTGGCAACACAGGAGACTATGGTTGGCTATCCTCATGGCCTCTCTAATTCCTGTGCTGGCTGGTGGTGCAATGTTGACTGAAACCAAAATATCTGTCCTTTTAATGCCTGCATGTTACAACCATATTTGCAATGGAGGAAGAGGCAGGGTAGAATTTTGGAAGGAAAAAATAATTCTTTTGAGATTATCCTTGGGCATGAACACCCTTAAAGAAAAGGTTATCTCATATTTTGGTGAAGTGTTAGGGAGAAAGTGTGCTGGTGCAATTTTTGCTGGTGGAATATGAATGATCTTCACATCGTGGCTTTTGTGTGCTGTGACTTTTTGAGCCTGTTTTGACAGCTGCCATGAAATGGATGTTTTCTTGCTTCTGGGAAATTACACAGTCAAGAGAGACTGGTCATGGATATATAAAGATATATGAAATGGCCCAAAGCCTGGGCCATCTTGAGCATGCATGCGTATGTTCTCACATGCATTTGCTGCAGAGTCCCAAGCATGTTAAGTTTTGGGTTTTTTTTCCCCCCCAGGCCAGGATCAATCACTTCTTGGTAGCAGTTTCCAGTTTAAAAGCAAAATAAATATTGCTCTGTGTTTTCTCAATGTCGTGTCAGCTTGTTTTTCAGTTTGACATCCTACTTGCTCACAGGACTGAGCTTCTGCTGCTCCCTTCGCCTGGATTCAAGAGATTTTCCCCATAGCTGGATGTCAAATTGAAAAAAAGGTTGCTGCTTTCCTCAAAAGTGACAGCATCAAAGCCAAATGTTAGGGATGGGGGCATTGACCACTGAAGAGGGACACAGTGCAGAGTCAGTGGCCTCCATATTCTTTAATACTTCACTACCTGAAAACCTGCCACTCCCTTTTTGGAGGGAAAGATCAAAAGGGTCAGGCGAATTATTTGGATCTGCCCCTCTTTCTTTTCACCTTAGAAGGGCTATTTCCCTGCTTCTGAGTTAGAGGGATAGATGGACTCTATCCCTTCTTCACAATGGATTCATGGCTCATGGAAGTGCTTGTCTAACTCTAGGAAGTATGATTACCATGTACAGTGTGAATGAAGCACCTTTGAGCATGGGCAGGCATTTGTCATGAAACATACCTGAGCACCATCTTGTCATCACTATTTAGAGCATCGATTATCTCCAGAGCAGTTTTGAGTGGGGAAGGAGGAGGGGTTGGCTTTCAAAGGCATGTCATGCCATAATCTGGTTCCCAGTAGAAGTGATATAGAGAAGTGCAAGGGTTGCCGTAAAGCAAAGGTGAGGAAAGTGCGACCTGCCAGCCACATGTGACCTCCAAGCCTCCCCATTGTTTTTGACCCTAAATGCTCAAAACATCAAAACAGAGATGAAGAATACAAAAAGGTCAAGCAAGGCCTTGTGTCACTTGTTGGCACAAACCTCTTTTGGAGGGCCAGAAACATGGCAGAAGATGTTTGAGGGTGCATTTGTGGGCAAAAAGAAATGAAATTTGGGGAGGGCTTCCAAGGTCCTCTGGGGGGCTAGTAATGCCCCCCTAATCTCCAATAGTTTCCCATATCTGCCAACGAGGGAGGTTGTGAATGGATGTTGTACATTGGCTGAATGCACTTGGTATTCCCGCAGCCTATTCTGTGCCTCTTCTGACAAGCTCAGCAGTATGGATTTTCACACTACAAAACAAGAGGCATTGAACCTCCAGGCACAACCACAAATAATGACCAGGTACCAGCATTGAGAAGGGTTTCAGACCATGCTGGTACGCCTCTCCACGCAAGTGCAAATGGCCAGCAACTTGCATTCATGTGAAATAATGTACGTAAAAGTCTTGTCTGTTCCTGTGTTGGTTGGTGGAAGCTTGAGGCAGAGGATAAAGAGCAGGAGGTGGCAAGACAGCTCTTCTCCTTGTTCCAAATATATTTAACTTGAAATTTATTTCTCAGCTGGTCAGTAATTTTTTTCTATCCTTCCTGTGAATGTAAGTTATCTCCAGATGTTTTTCCCAGCCTGTTCCCTCCCTGGCCGTGTTCACACGAACCACGGAGAATGTGCAGAACTACAGGGCTATTGCATCCAAAGGCTAGTTCTTCCATAACCCTGGGTATGAATATGTATTAAAATCCATTGTGTAAATGCAGAAAAAAAATGTTTGGAAGCCGCCCTGTGTGGCATATGAGCCAAAACCATTTTTATCACTGCCAGTGTAAAAGTCTAAGTGTCATAAAAAAACTGATGTCCTTATCCAACGGCAAACATTTTCATGTGGAGTGTACATGCTGGAACAATAGGCCGCCATCCGGTTCCATAGCAAGTAAATGTATTTGTGCTCTTCAAAATGTCATTTTTTTACTACGGTGGATCGCATTTGAGCCTCCTTGTTGCTGTAGGGTTTCCCTTGGGTTTGTACATGTGGATGTCTTATATGTTTACAGAGATAGATAGATAGATAGATAGATAGATAGATAGATAGATAGATAGATAGCGGATCTGTGTATAAAGTTGATGCATAATATGGGCGTATCTGGATTTCAAGTTCGCATGGTTTCTTCACCAATATGTCTCAGGCATGTGTTTGCAGCGTCAAGCCAAACAAACTCTATTCCTCTGTGTACCAGTACTAATGTGGGATAAATTGGGGTTTAATGAAAAAAGAAAGGGTTTATTGTGAAATCAAGAGAGTCACATGATAGTAATTCAAACAGACGCATCATGTAGAGCTAACTGAAATAGAGGTATGGAAATGGGATAGTGGGGATTGATGGTTGTAAAGGGGGTGATATTTACATGTCTGAAGAACAGACCATAGAAAATGGGATTTGACTCAGACAAAGTTTGAAAGAGACTTTGGCTGCATCCAGACTGGAGAAATAACCTGGTTTGGCACCGCTTTAACTCTATCTGGCTCAAGGCTATGGAATTCTGGGAGTTGGAGTTTGTTGTGGGCCCAGAGCAGAGCAGAGCTTAAGGAAGGAAGGCCCCACAACAAACTCCAACTCCCAGAATTCCATAGCCTTGAGCCAGAGCAGTGACAGCGGTGCCAAACCAGGTTATTTCTCCAGTCTGGATGCAGTCAAAGTTAGCAAGGAATATTCCCTATGCACAGTCAGGGCTAGATTTGAGACTGATATTTATACCTGAGATGCTAGCCTCAAGGGTTGTGCTGGACAATTGCTAGCAATGTAACACAGACCTGAAGGTCTCAGGGGTCAACAATGGGATTCCAGACTGGTTGATGGCTTTAACTTTAGAGTAACAGCAATTATTATTATTATTATTATTATTAACCTTTATTTATGAAGCACTGTAAATTTACACAGTGCTGTACATACAATCTTTTTAGTTAGATGGTTCAATTAGATTAGGATAACCCCAGGATATCTGTTCAGAAAGTTGGCTGGGAACACAAAGGTGTAGGTAGGTAGGAGATAATGGCTTCCTCGCCTTGGTTTAATGAAACCTCTTTTGTCTGCAGTGTAAGAGCGAATGCAGGAAGCCTGGGGGAAGGACAGAGCAGTCAGCAAACCCATTCAGCTTTCATTGCAGCCTTCCCTGGGTCTTACACATGCCCTGTGTCTACAGTCCTTTTCTCGTGGGAAATCTCCCTATATGTATTCCAAAAGTCATTGTGGCTTCTCAAACATGCTTGGCTCCAGGCATGAAAATATGGAGACCCCAAATATAACGCAGGGTATGCTGACATCAGGCGCTACCAATACACATTGGCATTCTCTAGCTAGTATCTCATTGTGCAATGATCCAAATGCTCAATAGTCACTTTGGTGGCTTCCCTACATAATAATGTAATAACAACCCTTTGGTGAATATGAATCTTGTGATAATTGCTCAGTTTTATTTCCTGGAGATGTAAACCTTACAGGTTTCTGGCCCTTCACTGAATTAAGAAAGCTGACAGAAAATCAACTCCAAACAAAAATCCATCAGTGATATCTTTATTGGCCAACCAAAATGTGCAGTATACTTATTGCATTTCAGTTGGCCAGTAAAGGTATCACTGGTGGATCTTTGGATTTGTTAAAATTTAACTCCCTTGAGATGTGATGCTGGAGAAGAGTGCTGAGGATACTGTGGATGGCCAGAAAAACCAACCATGGGACCTAGGAGAGATTAAGCCCAAACTCTCCCTAGAGGCCAGGATGATTGTTTAGTTTATATGCCAACTTTCTCTCAGGATGGGACCTGAGGCAGCTTCCAGAACAACAAAGGTAGAACAAAGAAGGAAGAATGGATAGATTCAGTTAGGAAGGCCACTGGCAGCAGAGCCTGAGCAGAGCTGTGGATGGATGGATGGATGGATGGATGGATGGATAGATAGATAGATAGATAGATAGATAGATAGATAGATAGATAAGTTGGAGGATAGGAGAAAAAAGGTAGACTGTATACCAGACACCAGTCACAGAGGCTGTGGCCCTGCAGAGCCATTGAGGATGGGGTCTTGGAAGTGTCTCATCCACAGCGTTGCTGTGGGTCAAAATCTACTCAAAGGCAGTTACCAACAAACCTAACTCAAGGTGAAAAGACCACCTCCAGGGATGGGAGCCCTGCAGCCCTCCAGATGTTGGATTGCAACTCCCTTCAGCCACAGCGAGCGTGAGGAATGCTAAGAGTTGCAGTGCAGACAAAACTGGGGGAACCAATGATTTCCATTCCTATCATGAGTCTTGTTCCATCTATTACTTCTATGCTGCCTTTCTCCCAAAAGGGAACAAAGGTTATTATTATTATTAAACTTTAATTATAAAGGGCTGTAAATTTACACAGCGCTGTACATACAATCTTTTTAATTGGACGGTTCCCTGCCCTCAGGCTTACAATCTAAAAAGACACGACGCAAAAGGAGAAGGGAAAGGTGGTAGGGAAGGGGATGAGGTCCAGCAGTTCCTCTCTACCTCCAAGGCCTGGACCAAGGCAGATGGACTGGAGGGAGGGCTTGGCTTCATAATGGATGGTTAATCTTCTTCCAGGGAGGCCTGTTGGAGCTAGCCTGCCTCTCTTAGTAAGGAATAATACATATAAAGTACATAGCATACAGGAATGTTGAAAAACAGGCACCAAAAGAACATCAAATAGCAAGCGACAATTTTAATGCAATGTCTGGGTAACGCTCTTTCTGACGGAAGGTCTTCAACTACGTTTTTGAAGCTGGGTTAGGAAGTGATGGCTCTTGTTTCGGGGGGAAGAAGGGTTCCAGGAGTGAGGGGGCACCGAGTGAAAAGGGGCGAATCCAAGATGGGGGCAGAGGAAATCCTGGGCGGGACACGACTGAACTACCAGAAACGGAGGGAACAACGGAGTGGGAAGATGAGGAGAAAGAAGGCTGATAGATAAGGAGGAGTAGCCCATGGAGGGCTTTAAACGTCAACGGCAGGAGCTTATACTGAATGCGGAAAGGGAGGGGAGCCAGTGAGGGATGCCAACACAAGGAGAGACGTGGTCAAAGCGGTGGGCAATGTGATATAATGCGTGTAGCTGAAATGCTGGACAGAGATTAAAGGACAGAGGTGAGAAAGAGGAAGCCCGGCCAGGAGACGTTACAGTAAATCCAGTCTGAAGATCACTAGGCATGGGACCAGGGATCTTGGGCAGTAAGGCGGAGAGATATGGTCATGGTAATCATACAAGCCTTGGCCTGGTGGTCTGTATCTGAAGGATACACGACAGAGAAGAGTCAAAGATAAAACCAAGACTGTGGGCTTGCTTGGACTTGGTTGAATAGAAATGTTGTCCACAGAGACAGAAAAGGAGTGTTGAAGGGTGGGCCTTAGGAGGGAAAGACAAGAAGCTCCGTCTTGGACATGTGAGCTTTTCAAACTCCGATGGCACATCCTGCCCGAGACAGCTGTGAGGCAAGACGAAACTTTGCTGTTCAAGCCTTGAGAAAAGTTCAGGGGGTAAAAGATAAAACTGGGTTGTCATCGGGCATAACAGATGGTAGGAAAAACCAAAAGAGCTATGAAGTTTTCCTAAGGACAGTGTGTAAGAGAGAAAACAGAAGGGACCCAGAACAGAGCCCTGGGGACGCCAACAGATAGGGAACAGAGATGAAGATGTTTTTTTAGCGGAAGGCGATAGAAAGATTATGAGAAGAAGAAGGTGGCTCACAATATAAAAAACTTAAACAAACAAAACAAAACAATTTGAACAAATTATGGGAGATCAGTCCCTCAAATAGTCTGGACCTAATGACATCCCATGTTCTTTCTTTTATTCTTTTCCCAGCTTTATCAGGCAGGGCGGTTCTTTCCCTTAAGGTTGTTGCTAACCCACTGGTTTGTTGTTGCTCTGTGCCTCCAAGTTAACTCTGGCTCCTTGCACACTCCTTCCCTCCCAGGCTTTCTTGGCAAGATTTGGTTTCAGAGATGCTGGCCATTGCCTCTCTCAGGTTGGGAAGAGTGTGACTTGTCACCCAAAGGTTCTGCTGCGGCTGTGCAGGGACTTGAACCTGGTCCCTTGGGAGCGCAAATCCACTGTTCAAACACTACAGTATTCAGGCTCCCATAGGGTTTGCATGTGCAAATAGCCAGAGTTTGGGAAAGTTACTCTTTTTGGAATGACAACTCCCAGCAACAATCCCAATTGTCATCCCCAAAACTAGTTGGTCTTCTAAATTTAAGAATACTCATTCGGTTGCAAATAAAAAGGCAAAATAAGATGTGGGTAGAATGTGCTGTCACAGTGGTTGAGGCGGTTAAAAAGTATGGTCCCATTTGCAAGAATAGCTGGGGAGATGGTAGCATTTTTGGCAAGATCACAACAAAATTTCCCCTACACTTTTTTGTGTACCGCTCCTGCATCAGAATCACTGAAAACCTCCTATACTGGAGTATAACGGAAGGGAGAAAAAACACAAACACCAAAATTTTTACTCGCCCCTGATCTTTTATCACCAAGAATTTGGAAATATTGCCATGTATTTATTTTTAAAATGCTTTTGCTGCCCGTGGATCCAGCTGTGCAAATCATTCTTTCCAAGCAGTTTGGGATTCAGGGCATAAGGCACCTTTTTTTTCTTGGATCGCTCTCAAGGAAGCCAAAAGCCGTCTATATTATTCCAGCTAGGCACAGGTGGCTCTCACCCCTGCGGCGGAGTGGTGGTTTTAAGAGGATGTGGGCTTTGCCAAGTTTGCGCACGTTCCCAGAAGATTTTCATTTCAGCTGCTTTTTCTCTCCGGCTGCAAGAAAAATCTATACGGACGGATTTTTGCCTTGTTTTGAGGGAGTTAGCGATGGGTCGGTTTCTGGTGGCCACAATGTTGTTGGTTGCGCGTTTGGGGTCTCTTGGGGCATCTTTCTCCGGTGTGTGGATGTTGCTTCGATGTGGACCCCCTCTCGAAGCAGCCAGGATGGCAGTGGAGGACTACAATGAAGGAACCGTAGTCCAGAGACGTTTTTAGGCTGCTGAAGCTCAGAAACACCCACAAAACTTAAAATATTTAAATAGTGAATTTGGGTTTGAGACAGAAATAGGACTGCACCTTGAGGAGCTTGCTTTTAAGGAATATCCTTAAGCCAGAGACCAGACCGCTTTCCCCCTCCCCCACAGACCCCTATGTAGCCCCAAGGTCCGTTTCGGGGGAATTTTATTTTTATGTTATTAGCTCAATATACAAATCTCGCAAAAGGAGGCCTGCTACGGCGGCCCTTGCAGAATCGTCTCCCCGTTGTGTAACGGAGTAGACCAGGGGATTCCAATAAATAGAGTTGAGACAGACTTTAATAACTAGATGTCTAATTTATTGAAATAGGGGAAACACATTCGCTGCGCATACACACACACATGCATTCAAGGCTCAGGAAAAGCAGGAGTTAGCATGGAATAGGATTTTAGACATCCACGGTGGGTGATAACATACCAGAATGTAGACTCCCTCCAGGAATCCAAATGGATATGATGAGGATGGCAAGAGGCTCAGCCATGAATGACTGGCCAGGAGTCAGGAGCCAGGACAAGGTTTCAAGGGGACAGAGCTTCCCCCTGAAATCCAGATTGGCGCGTGAACAGGCAAATCTGGGAGTATTATAGAGGCAAGGGGCTTGATGGTGAGAACAATTACTTTCTTTTCACCTGAATGTCCCTGTCTGATTGTCTTAGGGTCTTAAGCTGCTCGGACAACAGACTGGGGAGGGGGCAAGAGCCTCAGGCAAAGGCAAACGTTTGCTTCTTCCTGGTCCTATGGATATCCTTTTAAATGTTATCAACTCCCCTAGAGATGGAATGATGTGGTGCCCCCCTCAGGGGTGTGTGTGTCCATGTCCTCATGCCTGGCTGGGCAATGGAGGACAGGCTATTAGAGTTCATCTAGGGGTCATTAAGGGCTATCATTTTATACCAAAATGTATAGGAGCAGCATGGGTGACCCCGAGACACCACCAGAGTCTAGTCATTGTAGTCCCAAAATTAGCTTTTTTTCCAACCTGTGTTTACAGATTCAGACTGACGCTTCTCTAGAAACAAACTTGTGGATCATTTGGGAACAAGTTCAATTTATTATCTTACTACACATGGGCAACCCATCATTGGAAGAACTTTGTTTAACCAAGCTGATCCGGTTCCCAATGATCCACAAATTGGTTTCTCATAACAAGTTTGGCTGTGTGTTTGTTATGTACACAGTTGGCAACTGTAAGCTGGGAACAACTTGATTTGACCAAGTTGAACTTATTCCCAATGAGCCACAAATCTGTTCTTATAAGAGTATTATTATTATTATGTTATTATGTACCAACAGAATGGGCAACCCAATCATTGGGAAGAAAGTTATTTCACCAAGTTGAACTTGTTCTCAAGATCCTAAATCTGATCTTACAGCAAAGTTATTATATAGTATTATTATTTATTAATTATTAATTATTCTTACCTGCCTCTCCTCTTGGATCGAGGAGGGACCAACAACAACAAATCAACAATGAGAACACTGCCGATATAAAACACATTAATTTTAAAAGTTTATAAAAGTGTTAGTCTGGTTTTTTACCCACTTTGGCACTTTCCGGCCCATTGTTACACACCCCCATCATCCACAGCTCAATGGTGAGCTGCAAACGTAAAATGGTGTTGGTTACTTTTTGGCATTCCAGCAGTTTCTTCATCTTTACAATCCAAATTCTATCAGAGGGTTTTCTTTCTTGGCAAGATTTGTTTTCAGAGGAGGTTTGCCATTGCCGTTCCTCTGACTGGGCTGAGAGAGTGTGACTTTTTGGCCCAGTGGTTTCATGGCCAAGGTATGAATCGAACCCTGGTCTCCAGAAGTCCTAGTTCGACACACAAACCACTAAAGAAACCCAAATATAAAAATAAAATAAGCATTGGTCTTGTTCCTAGTGACAACAGTCAGACTTTCAGGTGTTGCTTTTTAAAACGACACTGTTAATAATGCTGGTTTTTAGCTAAAAGTAAGAGGCTTGAAACACTGTTAATCCTCGTCTTTGACGGGGTTCTGGGAAGGATGAACACTTTCTGTCTCCCTCGGCTGCCAATGCTTGCTAGTCAGGTCACACTTGGCTATGCTATGCTGCGAAAAACCTGCCAGAAGATCTGGGGCAAAGGCCAGTCTGGGGTCTGGGGCACAGTTTTTCGGGGGGAAAGGCTTTCCATTTAGTTCATCCTAAAGCATCAACCACAGAATACTTCTCTAGTTTTTTTCGCAGTAGATTTGTTACTGACTTTTAATACATTTCTAAATACTTTCCCCTTCCCTTTTTTCACTGTAGATCTCCCAGCCATTGCAGGGAAGGGCAGCATTTTTTTAAAATTTAAATGCTTAGAAGCATCTTCTCTGCTACCTGGTTGCATAAATAAAGCACTATCAAAGTTTGAAAACATTACCATTTTTTGGACTACAGCGCCCAGAATCCCACAGCCACTGGCCATGCGGGGATGTAGTCCAAAAAAGGATAGTGCAATGCAGAGGGTCCACCCTTGGAGTTTGCCATGTATGTGCTACCATCTTTTAGGTATTAAAGCACCAATGTGTATAATAATCCTCTTCCCTTTTTTTTGCCCCCCGTCCAAGAGATTTCGGCTGGGGGGTTCATTTTCAGCATGAACTTCACCGTCAAGAAACCCTTTGTCAGAAAACACCAGCTACAGGAGGGAGAACTGCAAATACAAGCCAAAGGGGGTAAGTGACAGAGGAGGGTCCGTGTGTGTGCTTCCTCATTGCATTGAACTGAACGAACTTGTATATAAAAGATATTGTGCATTTTTGGTTGGCCATAAAGGTATCACTGGTGGATTTTAGTGTGGAATTGGTTAAATGGCCAATGCAGCTACTTTTGTGCCATGCTTCCTGAAAAATGACTTTGAATTGAGTTTTGAATGACATCTAGTGATCTAGGAATCCTAGCAGACACACAAGCTGAATAGAGCCAACAGTGGTGATGCAGCAGCTAAAAAGGCCAATGCGATGCTAGGCTGCATCAAATAATGGTCTAGAGGGGAAGTAATAGTGCCACTTTATTCCACCTGGAAATACACTGTGTCCATTTGTTGCCCCCAATGTCAAGACGGATGTTTGACAAGATGGAGCATGTCCAGAGGAGGGCAACCAAAATGTGTGAAAGGCCCTGGAAACCATGCCCTTTGGAGGAAAGACTTAGGGAGAAAAGTCATGTAATGTAGCCTGGAGAAAGAGAAGGTTAAGGGTGATTAATGAGCCCTGTTAAAGTATTTGAAGGAATGCCATGTTTTGAGGGAGGAGAAAGCTTTTGTTCTTCTGCCTGCCAAGAAGAACGGACCTGGAACAATGGAATGCAAGCTACAGGAAAAAGAGATTCCCCAAAACATAAGGAAAAGCTCCTGATGGTAAGAGCTTTTCAACTGTGGAAGCGCCGGGGCCTTGGAAGGGTGGGGTCTTCCTTCTTTGGAAGTTTTTAAGCAGAGGCTGGAGGGCCGCTTGTGATTTCCGTGCATGGCAGAATGGAGTTGGACTGGATGGCCCTTGTCCTGGGGTCC
Organism: Sceloporus undulatus; assembly: GCF_019175285.1. Taxonomy (NCBI): domain Eukaryota; kingdom Metazoa; phylum Chordata; class Lepidosauria; order Squamata; family Phrynosomatidae; genus Sceloporus; species Sceloporus undulatus. The sequence continues at coordinate 3,159,592 of NC_056527.1, read as the reverse complement.
TCTCCAACTCTAGCATTCGATGATTCTATGACAGTAATTATGGAAGTTGCAACCCAAAATGTGTTTTTGAAGAGGTGGCAGTTGCCCACCCCGGACGACAGGCATTTTGACCCCATCTCGATTCTTCTCTTTTTCCCAGGCGATAAAGGATTGCTCTGCTGAAGTCTCCATCCTCAACTTCATGCAGGATTCCCCCTTGACCTCCCGTGAAATGCCGGGTGAGACCCTTTTTGACAGCCTAAACCAGCAGAGCCATGGGTTTTTGTTTCTACTCTACTCTGCCTGGCAAGAATATGAGCTTTGTGGTAGCTATGGAGGAGGAAAAATCCAAGGGGTGCTCCCCGCCAGGAATATGTCGCAGACACCTGGGAAATTATTGCCTTGTTGCATTTCTCTCTTCTGCCCATGCGCCTGCTGCTGCATGACTACAGGCACGTTATGGCCCTTGCAATATGTTTGTTTATTTGTTTAATATTAATTTTATTTTTATCCCGGCCTTCTCCCCAAAGTGGAACACAAGCAGCTAACAACAACATAAAACACATTAAAACAGCCATAGAAGCGTACAATTAAATTGGGGGAAATTAAAAATTGACAAATATAAAATTTAAAACATACAAAATTAAAATAATAATTAAAAACAAACTCCTCAAACAAAAAACCCCCCCCCCCATAAAATAAACCAAGCCCTACAAGGTCGTTAAAGCCTTGTTTTTTTTAAATGGTCTCTTAAATTAAAGGCTTTTAAAATAACACAATTTAAATTACACAATGTATATGGTGTAAAGTGGCACAGTGTGGGGATTTTAGGTGTCCAATCCCAAACACCAGTCAGCTTATTTTCAGTGGCCTTTTGAAGAGTTACTAAAATGCGCCCTCAGTTGCCCTTTTTTTTTTAAAAGGAGCGAACGGCAGCCAGCCCCTCAAGGACTGTTTGGTGTATGATTGACGTGCGAGAGAGAGATGGGGGATTTCAAGCTGTTTAATAGTCTCAGGTTGTAATCCTGCCATGCACAGCAAGGTGTATCAGTTGTACATGCAGAACTACATTGCGCATGGGCATTTAACACTCCTTCTATATGTACCTTGGAGCTCCTTCTCATAGCCATCATGGGCTGGTGGAGAGCAAGGCTGAGAGAGGTGTTTGGCTGTGTCCCTGGTAGCCAGAATGAAATTGATACTACTCTTCTTCGGGGTCTCTGCTGCGAATCAACAACAAATGGTTGTTAGTCCTGGGAGAGGCCTCCAAGAAACCCTGTCAGGAACAGGACCCAGAGACCTGGCCATGTGGTTCTGCAATATTTTAGTATGCAAAAGGTCCCTTGCAGCACCTCTGAGAAACTGACTCTGGAAGAACTTGTAGCATGAAGTTTTCTAGACCTTTAGTCTCAAGAAGCGTTGCAAGATCCCTGTTTCTCTTACGAACACGTTCAGCTTCCACTAAGGAAACAGGGACTCCCCTCAATATTAGGAAAGACCTTCCTGATGGTAAGAGATGTTCAACAGTGGAAGACGCTGCCTTATAAGAGCAGTGGAGCCTCCTCCCTGTGTGGTGTTTTGAAAGAGGCCTAGATGATGGCCACCTGTCCAGGAAGTTTCTTTCGCTGTGAGTTTCCTGCATGGCAGAAGGGGTGGGCCTTGGACGGGCCCTTGGGGTCTCTTCCAACACTAGGGATTTTGTGGATTCTAAGTATTGCAAAGTCACATTTTCCTCAGTTGCAGTCTCCCTCTTTTCCTTTCCTACTTCTTTTCTCGCCCATGTTTTAAATGAGCTTTTAATTATTGTCTTTTTCCAATGAGATGCCGTCTCATGGTGTGTCAAAAGAAGGCTAAGCCCTGTTTAGTGATATTAACTTAGGAACATTCAGACTTATTTGCTCTGTTTTGTCTATATTTTTTTGCTCATTAATATCGTCGTTCTTGTCTTTTTCAATCCTAGCGGGCAAACTGCTGGCGGACGGAAGCGAAATCCAGCCATGAACGCCAAGATGATGGAGGCATCAGCCCCTCGAGCGCAAGCGGACTATTTAGTTTTCCCATCTCCTATATTCTACTGCACTGCACTCTGAAGCCATTGCAGAAAAGTAACAAACATGGCACTCTACCTCACCAAAATGGAGACAGGAAGATCCTTTCTCTCAGATTGTGAGATGTTTGTGTGTCCTATTTTTAGTCTTTGTGCAAGACTGCCTGCTTCAAAGCCCTTAGTGAGGGGCCAAACATTATTGTAGGCTTATCAAAACCCATTATAATTGTTAAAATATGTATTGCTCATTGATGCTGTCCATGTGTCATTACCAATAGTGGCCCTGACCCTCAGAGTTTGTGAGGTCTTTTTTTGTGTTGGTGAGATTTTGTATATTTCTAACCTGGGGTCAAAGAGGGCTAAATCTGGCTCCCAGTTTTAAACACTGAATTTTAAAAGGCCTACCCCAAGGTGCTTGAACTGGATCTCCAAATGAAGGTTCAGCACCTTGAATGGCCTGAGTCCTCCAAGTAGAGGAGGCCTCATTGAACCAATGATAGTCACACAAGGTTTCATCTCAACCATTTTAAAGATTCAGTGGGTCTCCTTTGGCCTTTATTACCAATAGGGTTCAGGCCAATAACTAAGGTAAACATCCACCAGCCTACTAAGCACTCCTCCATAGGGCTTGGTGGTTTCCAGAATCTTTGACTGTCCTTTTTGGACACCACATCCTTTTGGACACCTTCCAGCTTGTCCATCTTCTTGAATGGTGGACATGTTTCAAAACTACACTTTTTAGAGATGGAAGAGACCCAAGGGCTCCAGGTCCCAACCAAGACACAAACACAAACACTTGCAACAGAACAGATGGCTATCCAGCCTCTGTTTAAAACATCCCAAAGGAGGAGACCTCCAACGCTTCTCCAAGGCAAGATGTCTTCCACCATCCAGCCAGTTCTAACCATCAGGAAGATCTTCCTAATGTTTGAGGTGGAATCTCTTTTTTCCTACAGCTTCCATCCATTGTTCCATATTCCCAGTTCTCTGGAGCAGCAGAAAAACAAGATTGCTCCATCCTCAACATGGCATCTTTCCAATATTTAAACAGGGCTATCATGGTCATCTTTTAACCTTCTCGTTCTCCAGGTTAAATATATCTAGCTTCCTAAGTCGCTCCTCATAGTGGATGGTTTTGGTGGCCCTCCTTTGGACATGTCCAGTTTGTCCTTCTTGAATTCTGTTGCCCAGAACTGGAGACAGTATTATTCCAGGTGAGGCTGACCAAAGCAGAATAGAGTGCCACTGTTACGTCTCCCCCAACCTTTGTGGAAAATCTTTACTATGCAGATATATTTTAGTTCACAATGACCAGAGGACAAGGGACAGAAAGGGGTTGGGGACATTCCAAGCTTTTTGCAGAAAGGAGTGCAATGGCTTGTCTTTGTTAAGTGAGGTTATCCCTGCGCATGCTTTCTGGTTTGCAACTACCCCTTTGCCCTTGCCCCAGGCAATGGGGAGAGCATGCCCACCAGGAGTTAACCATTGCCAGCTGCAAGGAGTTTCATCTCCTCCATCATCCCAAAGGACATGTGAGCTGGTTCTCTGGCTGTAAGGTCCTCTGCAACCCATTACTCACCAATAAATAAATCTTATTTGACACCATTGGCTTATTATTATATATTAATTATTAGTAGTAGTAGTAGTTGTGGTTGTGTTGTATCTACTTTATCGCCAAAATCAGGACTCAAAGCAGTCCCACAACTTAAAAGAACAATATGGTTAAAACACACAAAAAGTGAACATCGAAATACAAGTTGAGTTTCTCTTATCCAAAATGCCCGGGATCAGAAGCCATTTGTGATTTGGATTTTTTTCAGAAATATTGCATTAAAGATAATAAAATAAAAAAAAAAAGAAAACCGGTTTATTTAGAGCCAGCTTTTCCTGGGTAGATCAAAAGCGGGTTACACAGAAGTACACAATGGTACAATTTACAAACAGCAATCATGTCCACAATCCAGAAAAATATAAAGACAATAAAAACAAGGTTGAAAATGCAAGCGAAAAACAACACAACAATTAGCCTGGCTTAAGTGCGAGTGCAACTGCACAGGAGAGAGCTGATATGTACAACGACTGGGGAAAGCCGTTTTGGAAGAGGAAGGTTTTTACTCTTCTCCTAAATAGGTCAAGGGAGGTAAGCGAGCGGAGCTATCGGAAGAGAGTTCCAGAGCTGGGCGGGCCGAGATAGAGAACGCCCCTGTCAGGAGTCGCAGCATATTGTTTCGTATCTGGAACCCTCAACAGTTGCTTCCCGGTCGACCTGAGAGCGCGGGGCAGATTATATGGGAGAGGCCGTCCCTCCAAGTACCCTGGGCCCAAGCCATTTAGGCCTTATAAGTAATAACCAACACCTTGTATTGCGCCCGAGAAGCGAATGGGCCAGCCAATGTAGATCTTGTAGGACAGGGTGTTTATATGGCTGGTCCTGGGAACATCCAGTGACCAGCCTTGCCCATATTCTGAACCAATTGTTAGCTTCCGGGTTTGGTACAAGAGGTTGTCCCCATGTAGAGCACATTACAGAAATCCAACCGAGAGGTTACCAACAGAGCATGTACCACTGTTTCAAGGTCCCCCCGGCCCAGGTAGGGAGCAGCACTGGCGTATCAGCCGAAGCTGATAGCAGGTGCTCCTGACCGTCGGCACAGTCCACCTGAGATGTAAGGTGGAGCGACGAGTCCAGAAGCACCCCAGACTGCAAAACGGAGTCCTTCAGGGGAAGCGTGACCCCGTTCAGACAGGAGGAACAAATATCATCCCCGGGCCGGGGAACCTATCATGAGCACTTCCTTTTTCCTCTGGATTCAAGCTGAGTCTGTATATACATAAGGAGATATCTTTGAGATGGGAATCCAGTCTAACATGAAACTGGTTTATATGTTTTCATATAACCTTTCTACACATAGAGGTCACTTTATAAGACTCACATGTGTGTTTTTGTGTGTGTGTGGCATGCCTTCGAGTCACTCAGGGTGACTTTGCTTCCACAGGGTTTTTCTTGAGGCAAGGACATCCTCAGAGGTGGTTGTGCCAGTTCCTTCCCTTCCCCTGAAATAGGGCTCACAGCACCTGCTATTAATTGGCAGTCTACCCCCCATCACAAGGACTAACCAGGACTGGCCCTGCTTAGTTTCCAAGATCAAGGGAACCTGGTGCCTTTAGAGTATTTTCTACTTCCTGTCAGTTGATTTGGATTAAGAAGCGTTTTGACTTTACTGGTCTCGATATCTCTTCCCTCAGTGTGAACATAAATTCACCAGGTCTGGCTCTTTTTCTACTAAAGGTTTTGCCTCAGTGACCCTTTCAACATTATAACTTATATGAGTTTTGCTTTACTCAAAATGGTGGGTACTCTTTCCCCTGGAGTAGAAGAACAAGGGAGAGCACCTCCTGGATGAGGGAAGAGTTTTTCCTCCCAGTGAACTGTGACTTTGTGACGTAATGGCCAATCTTTTGCAATGGGTTGGAACTGCAGATTTCAATTCACGCTGGAGGTTTACCTGTTCTGCCCTCAGTGGTCCCCAGCAAAAATCCAGACTTTTTATGAGTTTTTCTTTCACAGAGGAGGAAAAGAACAAGATGGACTATCTCCTATTGAGATCTGGTATTTTCCAAGGAGGAGATCACAACACAAACAGCCTATCATGAACCTGCCAATATGAGCAAAATCCAGGCCATTGGCCATTCAAAGAAAGACCATAGCCCCTGTTTATCTGGAAAATTAGTATCCAAAAAGGGAATTTCATAAGCACCCTTTTGAGACTAACTGAAATGAAAGAAGGTGGTAGCATGGACCTGTCAACAACTTGATTCTGTCAAAGTTTTTTTCCCCAGAATGCAGCAAAGCCAAGATGGCAGATGCTGCAAAGAGAAAACCTCTCATTTTAATACAAAGATCCGGTGTAGACCTTAAAAAAGAGGAGTTGAAGATAGGAGGAAAGGAACAACACAACAGTCTGAGATATGAACAACCAGAATGCAACTGAACACTAAAGTTAGAAATAGTCCAAATCCATTGTATTCCTTCTTCCCCATCAAACCATTTGTTACTGAAAGATCTGGACAGTGAGAAAAGTGGAGAGGAAGAAAATCAAGTGGTGTGTAATATTGTGCATATACTTGTCCTCATTGGGAGAGTAAGGCCCAGAGGGAAACCAGGCCCCAACAAGTGGAGTTAACTCCATGTTGGCCTGTTATTTCCCAAAAAAGACAGGGAAGATGGATATTTAAAAGGAATCCTGGTCCTACAAATATGGCCCCAAAAAAAGCCCCCAAAAACTGGCCTGGCCATCCCAGAAGCCACGTTTAAACAGCAAAAGCCTGTTGCCTCATTTAACATCTAATATTTTATTTTTCCTGGAGAAAAGAGGAAAGCCATCCCCAGGAGCCAAGTCAGAAAATTTAAGGCAAGCTTGGAGGAGGGTCTGACAAAACACCATATAAATTGCCATTGGAGAGAAAACAATGTTAAGTCATCGTCCCCCATCACAGCTTGACCTTCTCGGGCATCTTCAAAGGAGTCCTGCTCTGCTTGGGAGTAAGTATGCATAAAATGAACATAATTTTCCAAACTGAGGAAGTAATATCCCACTAAGGAAAAGCATAGATACAGGATGGGGACCAATCTGGCTTAGAGACTTTTTATTTTATTTTTAAACACCTGTGAAAGGAATCTAGGAAGTGCAAGTAGACCACAAGTTGAACATGAGTCAACAAAGGGGATGCCAGCCAAGCTAAAAAGCCCCCAAATGCGTCCTAGGCAATCCTAGGGCTGCAGATCAATAGAAGTATAGTGTCTAGATGCAAGGGAGGAATAAAGTGCCCACGCTATTCTGCTTTGGGTCAAGGCCCAACAACCTGAATACTGTGTGCCAGTTTCGTGGGCACAACAATTCCAAAAAAAGGATGCTGAGAAATTGGAGCCATGTGTCCAAAGGAGGTGAACTAATATGGTGGAAGGGTCCTGGAAACCAATGGTTCCCCTATGATGAGGAATGACTTAGGGAGCTGGGTAATGTTTAGCTGGAGAAGAGAAGGTTGTTAAAGAGGTGATATGATAGACCTGTTTAAATAGTCGAAGGATGGCATATAATTGAGGAAGGAGCAAGCTTGTTTTTCTGCTGCTCTCGAGACGCTTTTTTTCCCTCCCAAGAAAAGAGATTTCCAGCCCTCAAATATTAGGGGGAACCTCCTAAGATTAAGGGCCCTGTTCCGACAAGAGGATCACACTCTTCGTCGGAGATGTTTGGTGGAGTCTTCTGCTTTGGGAAGTCCTTTTAAAAGAGGCTGGAGTGGCCATCTGCCGGGGAATGCCTTTTTGATTTGAGATTCCCCTGCAATGAGGCAAGAATGGGGGTTTGGACGATGGAATGGCCCTTAGGCATCTCTTCCCAACTCTACAATTCTGAAGGGTTCAATGATTATCCATCTGTTTTCGCTTCCCTTTTAGGTAAATCCGGTGTTGGGTGTTGCCAATAGAATGAAGCTTTTTGAAGGGCCTGGCCCTCCCTTTTCCTTGGCGTGTTTTGGCAGCCGGTGGTACCCGTTATTCTGAGCTGGCAGCAGCCACTATTTCCCGCCTCCTCAACAGCAAGCCAGATACATGCATTTTCCTGAACCAACACCGGGATAACTAACGCCCAACAACAAACACCGGGAGGAACGTACGGATACTGTTCTGCGACAAGATGATGGAGAAACGAGGGCTGAACCCCGGTCCAAACTGGCAAGGAAGGAACAGCCTTTTCAAAATCCCAATGCCTCCCGATAGCGACATCAAAGCCGTGTGCGGGGAATCAAGGGAGCCCTAATGGACCCAGCGCCGGAGCTGGCAGTCCAATTTCGCGGGGCACCCACCTGCACCCTGAAAGGCGGCTCGACCACTTCCCCCTTGCAAAGTTACATACACCACGACAAACAGGGCCCTCGCTAATAAATGTCATTTTGTTATAAGGCCCGTGTGAAGAAGGGTTCCCGGTCCATTTACGAACCGAAGGCAAAGAAGTCCCATTGGTAGAAATGAGAAATGGCCATGCCAGAAGTAAAAATGCCCTGCCTTTCCTCTCTGCCGGAAATGGGCCCCTCTTTCCACTATGGGGGGCCCCCGCTTCCCCCCTAGTTAGCCTTCTTTCCTTTCTTCCGTCCCTGATCCTTGATTTTGACAAAACAGAAAAGCAGAAGCCGTTATTATTAAAATCTTTCTATCGCAAAATAACCCGCTTGTTTTCATAAAGTTCCCGCTCCAGACTTCTCTTTTTGCTTAATCGTTGGTCAACAGATGTATGCAGAGAGAAAACAAATACATCTTTGTCCTGCTGCAGCGTTCCCCCAAGTCTCTTGTGGTCCCTCCATTAACTTAAAAAAAAAATTAATTTTGCTATTTTTAGGGGCAAGAAGGAGAAGGTGTGAGAGCAGGGCCCCAAATGGCATATACAGTAAAAATATTTTTTATACTAAACTAAGGCCTTGCCCAATATCCTTCCAGAAAAAACAGCGGGAAGTAAAACAACAAACCAGGGGCCCTGCCTTGCGGATCATTAGCGCAACTTTGAAAATATCCTGAAATTTGGGTAGGGGAAGAATTGCTGTTAAGAAGGAGGAACAGTTTTCAATCTTGTTTGATTTTGAATTTGAAGTTGCAAAAAGCCTCCAAGAAGATGTCAAGACAATAACTACAATCAAATTTGCTTATACAGTATGTGCAAGAGAAGCGTCTGTTTCCAACCCAACACCATTCCACTCCAGAGAAAAAAGATAATTGGAAGCAGGAAAAAGTCAGTCCCTTTTTTTTTGCCATCATAAGCATTGTTTGTTGTTGGGATTGCCACTTCAAGTTCAGTTAGGACTTAAGGTACCAAAAGGCCAAAAACCCCTGTTTACATTGGGCTCTTGGTTATCTCTGCTGGGGTTTTTTTTGTGTCAGGACCCACCCTTGCGGATATCAAAAACCTGTGGATGCCCCAAGTCCCTTGTTAAATACAATGGGGTATTATTATTTTATTACTACTACGACTAACTATTAACTAACGACCACTGGGGCCTTGGGTGTCCCATTGGTGGTGTTTTGGACTCCAGGACCCCCGTGGGTGAATTAGCAAGTCCCATTAATACAAATGAACATAGTAAATGGTATCCCTTTATATAAATGTGCAAAAGCAAGGTGTTTTGCTTTTTGGAATTGAATATATTTTCCCATAATATTTTCCCAAAACGTTGGATTACTTGGAATCCAATAGATTTAAAAAATAATCCGTGGATAGGAAGGGCTTGACCTAATAACTGTGTACCTTGGTGTGACCAAATTAGTAAGTTTCTTTTATTATTGTCTTCTTGTTGTTTTACCGTACCCTTAAAAAAAAGAGAAAAAATAAAAAGGCACTTGTATCCAGGACAAATGGTGGCATTTTGTCGATTGGGATTACAACAAAGGCGACCACTGACCATTTTTTTGCCATCCCAATCAATAAAGAAGCCCCAACTATCAAGTCGTTGCCTTTTTGTTTATAATGTCCCCTTTTTGTTTTCTAAATCTCCCCTTCAGGAGTCCATTCTCCACCCAATTTCCTTATGCCTTTTATAGGAATGAAGGAGTAGAGGTGGGCCCCATCCCTGAAAATGCCTCTGCAATAAGGGACAGAAGGCCAAAGAAGCCTGGCTAGGCCAACCGGGGCAGGAGGAAATGTCACAGGTGCAGAGCGGGGGCAACAATGTTTCACCTGCAAATTTAATTTCAATGTACTTTTTCTTTAGGGCCCTGGCAAAACAAAGAAGCAAATTTAGTGGAAACTGGGTGCCCTAGGGGAAACGTTCAGTGTTAGGTTGCCCCTTCCATCTTTAGTCTTGGCAAAGGCTCCTCCAATTTTTAAAAGTCATGCGCTGGCAGAGATTTCCTAGCAAGGAAACAACTTTTGCTAAAAACTGCAGTTTGTAACAGCCTGGAACAGGCTTGAAAACCAAAGTTGGACCAAGTACTTTGCATACGTTTTTAAACAGACTAAAGGTGGCACCTTTGTTTTTGGGGTGATGCCCTTGGCTGTTGTATGATTTCTGGAAGCTGGAGTCCCAAAAAAAGAACATTTTTCCATCTTTCTAAGTGGGAGGAAGAGTTACATGAAGGAAGCCAGAACTTTGGGAAAGGGTGGTGGTGGGTGGGTACACAAATCCAGCATACCCCAGCCCAGCCTGCTAGAGAAGGATTCTGGGGACTACAATTCCAAAAAAGTAACTTCCTGAGCCAAAACTGGTGTTCCTGTACCCTAAATTCCCCTCCGAACTATTACAGAAAAAAAAAAAAAAAAAAAAAAAAAGTAAGAGGCCTATGGTGTGCTAGATCCATACCCCCAACTGAGGCGTTTCGAGAACCATTTCTTTTCCCCCCCCCCCGTTTACTACTTACTTTCCTTTATTTTTGTCCCTGTTTTTATTAGCCTATTCCCTCACACAAAGGCATTTGAGTAAATTAACAGCAAGATCATAGAAAACAAAATAACAATATAAATATCGTTTAAAGCCAATACAACATTAAAAATATAAAAAACAAAACATCTTGAAACATAAAAGCCCACGGCCTAATATTGAATCCCATGCCGTCTTCTGTAGATACCCACAACCCAAAAATTAAGGTTTCCCTTGGTGTTGGCTCCCCACAAAACCACTTTTATTCCCAGGGGGAAGAAGTTTCACCTCCCATAGATGGAGTGCACCACCAGATTTTTACTGGGTTGGCCCTGGCTGAGGAAATAGGGAAACGGGATGGAAGATACCAGATTTGGGAAAGGGCCTTTGGCTATACGAACACAATCCTGAATTTCCCAGGACACTCAGATTCAAATGGGATGCAACATGCAAGAAGCAGCGGGTTTTGAAATCCCCCTTCTGGGGCTTTCCTAACAGCACAGCAATCATGGGGGTGTAATGTGGTTCAAACAAGTGCTTGCCAGAATGCCAAACCCCCCCAAGGCACGTCCTGGTGACTGGTTCCCGCCAATGGAGCTGTTTATTCCCCAGTTTCCTGTCCCCCGGTCCTTTAGAAACCCTTCCCCTTCACTCTCAGGCCCCCCGTGCAGGGGACCTGAGTTGCCCAAGTGTTGGTTTTCAGGCATTACATGGCGGGTTCCCAAGAATACACAACAGGAGGGATGTTGGTGGGGCCAAGCAGAGGTCCCTGCTACGCCATACACGGTTCCTCCAAAAAATGTTCCAAAAACGGGAAACCTCCCAGGCCGCGTGAGAAAGTGAGGAACAGAAGGTCTGGCAAATGGTGACCTGTAACACTGGCGTAGCTGAGAGGGGTCCCCCGTGACGCGGGCACCTGCACTGCAAAATGGCCAGTCTTGTATTGTTCAGCAAAGCGCAGCCAAAAACGAAAGACCAGCAGAGGGCGGGGGGCCTTCCGCTGGGGGTCCCAGGGATGACAACCCCCGGGGAACCCGCCGGGCCCCCCGTTTCGATCTCTAAGGGGAGGCCCTCTTGGGGGGAAACCCCAGGATAGCAGGAAAGAGTCCGCCTGCAAGGGAAGGAAGCGGCATCCGTTGACCTATTTCGACTTCCCTCCAAGCCCAACCCAAGTGATGGCGGAGGTTAATTATTATTGTTATTGCGGCGGTAGAACGGTTTCTCGGAGAGTGCGGCAACGGCCTTACCCCTCCGCCGGACCATATTTCGCAGAGGCTCCCTATTTTTTTCCATCCCGAGAGCGGCCCAGCTCCCCAGAAAACCCAGCCCCGAGAGTCCTGTTTCAAAAGCCTGTGTTTCCATGTGGGATTTGCAGCCTGGAAAAAAACGTCCCCTGCAGATGGAGCTCCATGTCCCGCAGACAAGCGGGTCCCCAGCCTTCTTGGACAAGACAAGCTCCAAGGCACAATCTCCCTTCCTCCCTTGCCTCTTTTTCTCCTCTTTGCCTGCCGGGGAGGTTTTTTCCCATTTTCCCACTACAGAGGGGGTGAAGATGGGTCCAAGAATAGGGCACCTTTTCTTCGAAGGTTTTTCCTGAATCAGCGCTTCAACACCTCGGGATTCAAACTCTGCAAGGATATCGCAACTAAAGCGGGCCCCCCCACCTGTCCATCATCCCTGGCCTGTAGATGAAAGGCAAACAATATCTGTAAAGGTAAGGAAACTGTCTTTTCCAATCATCCATTCGCTACTAGAAATCCAAAAGATTCAACGTAACCCTCAGTTTTCTGTAAAAAGATCTGCAAAACTGATCAACCCTGCTTTTGGATCCAAACTACCATCGGCCCCCTATGAGAGAGCAGCTTTTAGGGGAAGCTGGATATGTTTTTTTAGTCCCGAGAAGGAAAGGACTGAAGGTGACATAAATAAGCCCATTGCATGCTGAATATTTGAAGGATATCCATACGGAAAGGATGAGCAGCTAGTTTTTTTTTTGGCTGGTTTCAGAGGACTAACTAGGGACAACCGGGGGGGGAGCAAACCACATGCCAAACTACAAGGAGAAGAAATTCCAACTAAACATTGAGAAGACCTTCGGATGGTAAAGAAAGCCTTTTTTTTTGACAGTGCAAGACTCTGACCGTTAATCAGAGGGGTGGCGGAGTCCTCCCTTTCATTTGGAAGCTTTTACATTTGTTTTTACATTTTTTAATAATATGTGTTTGTTTTTAAAAAATTGTCACAAAAGAGATGATAGGTTTGCTTACCTGTAAAACACATTTCTTTGAAGTGGTCATCTCTGCGAATAACACAACACAAATGAGTTGTGGTTGCGCCTTGCGCAGCTAAAAGCTCCGGAAACTTCTGGAAATCACGAGGCAAGATCAACTAGCTTTAATTACTTGCGCAGGTGCAGAATAACGCCATTTATATGTGATTTGCAGAGAAACCCGAAAGAAGAAATTTATAGAACAAAGCAGGAACAATGCTATTTTAGATTCAAAGTTCCAGGCCCTGCCCTTCCCCACCTTTTTTTTAAACATTTTCACAGGTTCATGTGAATCCTATTTTCCCTTAACCTGTCACAAGCGATCTTTTCGCGAAAATCCGCGCGCGGGGGTGAGTTAGAAGGCTCCACTTTGGCACGCAAGGCCTTAAAATGCGAGCAAACTAAACTCCGACTCATCGCACATTGGATGTTCATGTCCCTTTGGAGCAGCTCCCCCGAAGCCACAGGCGGGGAGGAACTTAATTGGGGGTGGCACGAAAGGGGTACGTAAGACAACAACAACCCTTTCTACATTAACTGGAGAGTTAAGGATATCACAGAACTCTATTTCATTGGATCCATCAAAAGTCATGCGGTGGCTAAACAATATGATGCCCAATTTATTTTCCTTAAAGAGTCCAACAATGGACTAAATCTCCTGTAATCCTCACCAAGGGCTACTCAGACGTAAGGCCCATCCCTTGAGTATTATGGGACCTGCTTCCCCATTGGTTAGGAATGTAACTACGATTAAAATCCATAAGATATATCTATTAATGTTAACAGCGCCAAACAAAAAGAGGGAAAGCATACCATGTCTTTTTTACCAATATATAATTGCTAATTGGTAGAATTTTATCCCTTAAAACGTAATTCAAGGATGTAAGCCTATTACTGGAATT
>NC_056527.1:3093312-3145970 GCF_019175285.1 Sceloporus undulatus | reverse complement strand
GACTCTCTTCAACCCCCTGGCCATTGACCTGTGAGGGTCCCTCAGGGTTCTGTGTTGTCCCCTATGCTGTTTAACATATACATTAAACTGCTGGGAGAGGTTGTCCAGAGTTTTGGGGTGTGGTGTCATCAATATGCAGATGACACTCAACTCTATTACTCCTTCCCACCTCAATCCAAGGAGATTGTCCTGGTCCTAAACCAGTGTCTGTCTTCAGTAATGGACTGGATGAGGGCAAACAAGTTGAAACTTAATCCAGACAAGACAGAGGTGCTCCTGGTTAGCTGGAAGGCAGATTGGGGAATCCAGCCTGTGTTAGATGGGGTCACACTCCCCCTGAAGACACAGGTTCGCAATCTGGGGGTACTCTTGGACTCAGCTTTGAACTTGGAGGCCCAGGTCCCTGCTGTGACCAGGAGTGCTTTCACACATTTAAAACTTGTGCACCAGCTGTGCCCCTTCCTTGCCAAACTAGATCTGGCCACGGTGGTACATGCCTTGGTTACATCACATTTGGACTACCGTAATGAGCTATACATGAAGCTGCCTTTGAAAAGTGTTCGGAAAATTCAGCTGGTTCAAAGAGCTGCTACCAGGCTGTTAACAGAGCTAGATTACAGAGATAATATAACTCCCCTGTTGAAACAGCTTCACTGGCTGCCAGTTTGTTTCCGGGCACAATTCAAGGTGCTGGCTATTACCTATAAAGCCCTACATGGCTCAGGTCCACACTACTTGGCAGACCGTTTCTCCTGGTATGAATCGGCCCGGACTCTGAGATCCTCTGGAAAAGTCTTTCTCTCCATCCCAACACCATCACAAACATGGTTGGTGGGGACGCAAGAGAGGGCCTTCTTGGAGGCTGCACCTAGATCCTGGAACTCCCTGATCTCCCAGGGAATAGACCAGAATGGCTCCCTCTTTGATGGCCTTCCAGCAGCAGGTGAAGACCTACCTGTTCACACAGGCATTTAAGGAATTCCTATAAGGACAGGCTGGGATATTGGACCATTTTAAAATTTTGTTACAGTTTCCCCCCCCTGTTATTTATAGTTTTATCTTTTTAAAATATGTTTTATTCTTTTAATAACTATCTCTTTTAATATTGTAATAATTTAATTTCTTTTTAATGTACATATTTATTTATTTATTTATAAATTTTATTTTATTTTAATGTTTTTAATTGTACAGTTTTTAATGCTGTGAAGCTGCTCTGAGTCCCAGTCCTGGGAAAAGAGCGGGATACAAATAAATATAATAAATAAATAAATAAATAAATAAATAAATAAATTTATGGCTATTTGGTAATCAATTGCCTGTGGGGAAACCTCCTGACCCTGGGTGGTGTTCATTTGCTTGTCTTGAGTCTTGATTTTGGTGTTTTTCAGGACCGGTAGCCAAACCTTGTTTACTTTCAGAGTTTCTTCTTTTCCACTGAAGTTGTCCAGGTGTTTGCAGATTTCAGTGGCCTCCCTGTGCATTCTGACTTGGTAGCTGTTGGCATGGTCCAGAATTTCTGTGTTTTCACATAGCATCCTGTGCCCTGGTTGGTTTATAGAGTTCTGCTACTGCTGATTTTTTCTGGCTGGCCCAGTGCAGTGTCTCTCATGTTCCAGACATAAATGCCTCTTGCATATCTTCAACACATCTCTAAGCTGTACCATTCAACACAGTACAACACACAGATTATCGAAACCATTAACTTAAAAAAAACCACTTCCTCCCAAACATGGGTCCCACAGGTGTACATACTCCACACACTTCCATGCCACCAACCTCTGAAGATGCCAGCCACAGATGCTGGCAAAACATCAGAAATAAATTCCTCCAGAATGCATCCACGCAGCCTGAAAAACTCACAAAACACTATGGATGCCAGCCATGAAAACCTTTGACTTCACAGTTGTCTCTCCCTTTTTTATCTATTAAGAATCAGAACACTGTAGCATCCTGTAACATTATTGTAATGTAGTGGGATTTTGTTGTTGTTGCAATTTATTCCTGTAGTATGGTTTTCCCTTTTATTGCTTCTATAGTGGGCCCCCCATAGATACCAAAATCCATGGATTTTTAAATTCCCCTTAAATACTTTGATAGAAAATTGGCATACTTTATATAAAATGGGGGGGAAATCCATTTTGGATTTTTTTAAAAGTATGTTTTCAAGCCATGGATGGCTCAATCCATGGATGCAGAATCCATTGATACAGAGGGCCGACTGTACATGGTCATTGTCTTTACGTTATTATTGTTTATTATTAACCTTTAATTATAATGCACTGTAAATTTACACAGCGCTGTACATACAATCTTTTTAATTAGACAGTTCCCTGCCCTCAGGCTTACAATCTAAAAAGACACGACGCAAAAGGAGAAGGGAAAGGTGGTAGGGAAGGGGATGAGGTCCAGCAGTTCCTCTCTACCTCCAAGGCCTGGACCAAGGCAGATGGACTGGAGGGAGGGCTTGGCTTCATAATGGATGGTTAATCTTCTTCCAGGGAGGCCTGTTGGAGCTAGCCTGCCTCTCTAGTAGGATAATACATATAAAGTACATAGCAATACAGGAAATGGTTTGAGAAAACAGGCACCAAAAGAACATCAAATAGCAAGCGACAATTATGCAATGTCTGGGAACGCTTCTCTGAACAGGAAGGTCTTCAACTCCGTTTTGAAGCTGGTTAAGGAAGTGATGGCTCTTGTTCGTGGGGGAAGAAGGTTCCAGGAGTGAGGGGCAGCGAGTGAAAAGGGGCGAATCCAAGATGGGGCAGAGGAAATCCTGGGCTGGGACAGCAGACCTTGACTACCAGAACGGAGGGAACAACGGAGTGGGAAGATGAGGAGAAAGAAGGTCTGATAAGTAAGGAGGAGTAGCCCATGGAGGGCTTTAAACGTCAACGGCAGGAGCTTATACTGAATGCGGAAAGGGAGGGGGAGCCAGTGAAGGGATGCCAACACAGGAGAGACGTGGTCAGAGCGGTGGGCAGATGTGATAATGCGTGTAGCTGAATGCTGGACAGAGATTAAAGAACAGAGGTGAGAAAGAGGAAGCCCGGCCAGGAGGACGTTACAGTAATCAAGTCGTGAGACCACTAGGGCATGGACCAGGATCTTGGCAGTAGAGGCGGAGAGATATGGTCAGATTTTGGCAATATTGTACAAAAAGAATCTACAAGCCTTGGCTGTGGTCTGGATCTGAGGGACACACGACAGAGAAGAGTCAAAGATAAAGCCAAGACTGCGGGCTTGCTGGACTGGTTGAATAGAAATGTTGTCCACAGAGACAGAAAAGGAGTGTTGAAGGGTGGGCTTAGGAGGAAAGACAAGAAGCTCCGTCTTGGACATGTTGAGCTTCAAACGCCGATGGCGCATCCACTGCGAGACAGCTGTGAGGCAAGACGAAACTTGCTGTTCAAGCCTTGGAGAAAGGTCAGGGGTGGAAAGATACAACTGGGTGTCATCGGCATACAGATGGTAGGAAAAACCAAAAGAGCTGATGAGTTTTCCTAAGGACAGTGTGTAGAGAGAAAACAGAAGGGGACCCAGAACAGAGCCCTGGGGAACTCCAACAGATAAGGGAACAGGAGATGAAGATTTTTTTTTAGCTGAAGGCGATAGAAGATTATGAGAAGAAGAAGGTGGCTCACAATATAAAAAGACATTAAAACAAAACAAAACAATTGACACAATTATGGGGAGATACAGTCCCTCAAATAGTCTGGACCTAATGAACATCACCATTTCTTTCTTTTCCCCAGCTTTATCAGGGCGGTTCTTTCCTTAAGGTTTGCTAACCCACTGGGTTTGTTGTTGCTCTGTGCCTCCAAGTTAACTCTGGCTCCTTGCACTCCTCTCCCAGGGCTTTCTTGGCAAGATTTGTTCAGAGATGCTGGCCATTGCCTTCCTCTCAGGTTGGGAAGAGTGTGACTTGTCACCCAGAGGGTTTCTGCTGCTGTGCAGGGACTTGAACCCTGGTCCCTTGGAGCGCAAATCCACTGTTCAAACCACTACAGTATTCAGGCTCCCATAGGGTTTGCATGTGCAAATAGCCAGAGTTTGGGAAAGTTACTCTTTTGGAATGACAACTCCCAGCACTCCCAGAGTTGTCATCCCCAAAACTAGTTGTCTCTAAATTTCAGAATACTCAGATTCGGTTGCAAATAAAAATGCAAAATAGATGTGGGTAGGAATGTGCTGTCACAGTGTTGATGCGGTTAAAAAGTATGTCCCATTTGCAAAATAGCTGGGGAGATGTAGCATTTGGCAAGATCACAAAATTTCCCCTACACTTTTGTGTACCGCTCTGCATCAGATCCGCTGAAAACCTCCTATACTGGAGTATACGGAATGGGAGAAGAAAACACCAAAATTTACTCCCCTGATCTTTTATCACCAAGAATTTGGAAATATTGCCATGTATTTATTTTAAAATGCTTTTGCTGCCCTGTGGATCCAGCTGTGCAAATCATTCCTTTCCAAGCAGTTTGGGATTCAGGGCATAAGGCACCTTTTTCTTGGATCGCTCTCAAGGAAGCCAAAAGCCGTCTATATTATTCCAGCTATGCACAGTGTGGCTCTCCCTGCGGACGGAGTGTTGTTTTAAGAGGATGTGGGCTTTGCCAAGTTGCGCACGTTCCAGAAGATTTTCATTTCAGCTGCTTTTCTCTCCGGCTGCAAGAAAAATCTACGACAGAGTTTTGCTTGTTTGAGGGAGTTAGCGATGGGTCGGTTTCTGGTGGGCACAATGTTGTTGGTTGCGGCTTTTGGGGTCTCTGGGGCATCTTCTCCGGTGTTGGATGTTGCTTCGATGTTGACCCCTCTCGAAGCAGCCAGGATGGCAGTGGAGGACTACAATGAAGGAACCGTAGTCCCAGACGTTTTTAGGCTGCTGAAGCTCAGAAACACCCGCAAAACGGTAAATATATTAAATAGTGAGATTTGGGTTTGAGACAGAAATAGGATGACACCTTGAGGAGCTGCTTTAAGGAATATCCTTACAGCCAGAGACCAGACCGCTTTCCCCACAGACCCCTATGTAGCCAAGGGTCCGTTTCGGGGAATTTTATTATTATTGTTATTAGCTCAAATATCGCAAAAGGAGGGCCTGCTACGGCGGCCCTTGCAGAATCGTCTCCCGTTGTGTGTACGGAGTAGACCAGGGGATTCCAATAAATAGAGTTGAGACAGACTTTAATAACTAGATGTCTAATTTATTGAAATAGGGGAAACACATTCGCTGCGCATACACACACACATGCATTCAAGGCTCAGGAAAAGCAGGAGTTAGCATGGAATAGGATTTTAGACATCACTGGGGTGATACATACCAGAATGTAGACTCCCTCCAGGAATTCAAATGGAATATGATGAGGATGGCAAGAGGCTCAGCCATGGAATGACTGGCCAGGAGTCAGGAGCCAGGACAGGGTTCAAGGGGACAGAGCTTCCCCCTGAAATCCAGACTGGCCGCGTGAACAGGCAAATCTGGGAGTATTTATAGGCAAAGGGGCTTGATGGTGAGAACAATTACTTTCTTTTCACCTGGATGTCCCTGTCTGATTGTCTTAGTGGTCTTAAGCTGCTCGGACAACAGACCCTGGGGAGGGGGCAAGAGCCTCAGGCAAGGCAAACGTTTGCTCTTCCTGGTCCTATGATAATCCTTTTATGCAACTCCCTAGATAAGATGATGTGGGTGCCCCTCAGGGGTGTGTGTCCATGTCCTCATGCCTTGCTGGCAATGGAGGACAGGCTATTAGAGTTCATCTAGGGGTCATTAAGGGCTATCATTTATACCAAAATGTATATGGAGCAGCATGGGTGACCCCTAGACACCAGGAGTCTAGTCATTGTAGTCCCAAAATTAGCTTATTTTTCCAACCTGTGTTTACAGATTCAGACTGACACTTCTCTAAGAACAAACTTGTGGATCATTGGGAACAAGTTCAATTTATTATTCTTACTACACAGTTGGCAACCCAGTCATTGGGAAGAACTTGTTTAACCAAGCTGATCCTGTTCCCAATGATCCACAAATTGGTTCTCATAACAAGTGTTGCTGTTGTTGTTATAGTTACACAGTTGGCAACTTAAGCTGGGAACAACTTGATTGACCAAGTTGAACTTATTCCCAATGATCCACAAATCTGTTCTTATAAGATTATTATTATTATTATTATTATTATTATTATTATTACCACAGAATGGGCAACCCAATCATTGGGAAGAAGTTATTTCACCAAGTTGAACTTGTTCTCAATGATCCATAAATCTGATCTTACAGCAAAGTTATTATTAGTAGTATTATTAATTATTAATTATTAATTATTTCTTACCTGCCTCTCCTCTTGGATCGAGGCAGGGAACAACAACAACAAATCAACAATGAACACTGCCGATTATAACACATTAATTTTAAAAGTTTATAAAAGTGTTAGTCCGGTTTTACCCAACTTTGGCACTTTCCAGGCCCATTGGATTACAACCCCCATCATCCACAGCTCAATGGTGATCTGCAAACTTAAAATGGTTTGGTTACTTTTGGCATTCCAGCAGTTTTTCAATCTTTTACAATCCAAATTCTATCAGAGGGTTTTCTTGGCAAGATTTGTTCAGAGGAGGTTTGCCATTGCCTTCCTCTGACTGAGGCTGAGAGAGTGTGACTTTTTGCCCCAGTGGGTTTCATGGCCAAGGTATGAATCGAACCCTGGTCTCCAGAGTCCTAGTTCGACACACAAATCACTAAACCAAAATATAAATAAAAATAAGCATTGGTCTTTCCTAGTGACACAGTCAGACTTTCAGGTGTTGCTTTTTAACGACACTGTTAATAATGCTGGTTTTTAGCTAAAAGTATGAGGCTTGAAACACTGTTAATCTCTTCTTGACTGTGTTCTGGGAAGGATGACACTTCTGTCTTCCTCGGCTGCCAAATGCTGCTAGTCAGGTCACACTTGCTATGCTATGCTGCTAAAAACCTGCCAGAAGATCCTGGCAAAGGCCAGTCTGGTCTGGGGCACAGTTCGGGGGAAAGGCTTTCCATTTAGTTCATCCTAAGCATCAACCAGAATATCTTCTCTAGTTTTTTCGCAGTAGATTTGTTTACTGACTTTTAATACATTCTAAATACTTTCCCCTTTTTTCACTGTATCTCCAGCCATTGCAGTGGAGGGCAGCATTTTTAAAATTTAAATGCTTAGAAGCATCTTCTCTGCTACCTGGTTGCATTATAAAGCACTATCAAAGTTTGAAAACATTACCTTTTTTGGACTACAGCTCCCAGAATCCCACAGCCACTGGCCATGCTGGGGGATGTAGTCCAAAAAAAGTATAGTGCAATGCAGAGGTCCAACCTTGAGTTTGCCAATGTATGTGCTACCATCTTTAGGTATTAAAGCACCATGCGTATAATAATCCTCTCCCTTTTTGCCCCCCGTCCAAAGAGATTCGGCTGGGGGGTTCATTTCAGCATGAACTTCACCGTCAAAGAAACCCTTTGTCAGAAAACATCCAGCTACAGGATGGGAGACTGCAAATACAAGCCAAAGGGGGTAAGTGACAGAGGAGGGTCACTTGTGTGTGCTTCCTCATTCATTGAACTGAACTGACTTGTATATAAGAGTATATTGTGCATTTTGGTTGGCCAATAAAGGTATCACTGGTGGATTTTAGTGTGCATTGGTTAAATGGCCAATGCAGCTACTTTTGCCATGCTTCCTGAAATGACTTAAATTGAGTTGAATGACATCTAGTGATCTAGGAATCCTAGCAGACCACAAGCTGAATATGAGCCAACAGTGTGATGCAGCAGCTAAAAAGGCCAATGCGATGCTAGGCTGCATCAATATAGTGTCTAGAGGGGAAGTAATAGTGCCACTTTATTCCACCTGGAATAACACTGTGTCCAGTTTTGCACCCCAATTCAAGACGGATGTTGACAAGATGGAGCATGTCCAGAGGAGGGCAACCAAAATGGTGAAAGGCCTGGAAACCATGCCCTTTGAGGAAAGACTTAGGGAGATAAAGTCATGTAATTTAGCCTGGAAAAGAGAAGGTTAAGGGGTGATATGACAGCCCTGTTAAAGTATTTGAAGGAATGCCATGTTGAGGAGGGAGAAAGCTTGTTTTCTGCTGCTCCAGAGAACAGGACCTGGAACAATGGATGCAAGCTACAGGAAAAGAGATTCCCCCAAAACATAAGGAAAAGCTTCCTGATGGTAAGAGCTGTTCAACTGTGGAAGACGCTGCCTTGGAGAGTGGTGGGAGTCTCCTTCTTTGGAGGTTTTTAAGCAGAGGCTGGAGGGCCGCTTGTGATTTCCTGCATGGCAGAATGGAGTTGGACTGGATGGCCCTTGTCCTGGGGTCTCTTCCAACTCTAGCATTCTATGAGTCTATGACATTAATTATGGAAGTTGCAACCCAAAATGTTTTTGAAGAGGTGGCAGTTGCCCACCCGGGACGACAGGCATTTGACCCCATCTCGATTCTTCTCTTTCCCAGGCGATAAAGGATTGCTCTGCTGAAGTCTCCATCCTCAACTTCATGCAAGATTCCCCCTTGACCTCCATGAAATGCCGGGTGAGACCCTTTTGACAGCTAAACCAGCAGAGCCATGGGTTTTGTTTCTACTCTGCCTGGCAAGAATATGAGCTTTGTGTAGCTATGGAGGAGGAAGAAATCCAAGGGGTGCTGCCCCCAGGAATATGTCGGCACACCTGGGAATATTGCGCTTGTTGCATTTCTGCCAGGCTGCTTGCTGCATGACTCAGGCGAACGTTATGCCCTTGCAATATTGTTTGTTTATTTGTTTAATTAATTTTATTTTTATCCTGCCTCCTGGAACACAGAGCAGCTAACAACATACATAAAACACATTAAAACAGCCATTAGAATCGTACAATTAAAATTGGGGGGAAATTAAAAATTTACAAATATAAAATTTAAAACATACAAAATTAAAAATAATAATCTAAAACAAACTCCCTCAAACCCCCCCCCCCCCCATAAAACCAAGCCTGCAAGGTCTTAAAAGCCTTGTTTAAACTGTTTAAATTAAAGGTCTCTTTAAATTAAAGGCTTTTTAAAATAACACAATTTAAATTACACAATTATATGGTGTAAAGGTGGCACAGTGTTTGGGGATTTTAGGTCCAATCCCAAACACCATCAGCTTATTTCAGTGGCCTTTGAAGAGTTACTAAAATGCGCCCTCAGTTGCCCCTTTTTTTAAAATGGAGCGAACGGCAGCCAGCCTCACAGGACTGTTGTGTATGGATTGACGTGCGAGAGAGAGAGATGGGATTTCAAGCTGTTTAATAGTCTCAGGTTGTAATCCTGCCATGCACAGCAAGGTGTACTAGTTGCACATGCAGAACTACATTGCGCATGGGCATTTAACACTCCTTCTATATGTACCTTGGAGCTCCTTCTCATAGCCAATCCATGGCTGGTGGAGAGCAAGGCTGGAGAGGAGGTGTTTGGCTGTGTCCCTGTAGCCAGAAGTGAAATGATTACTACTACTTCTTCGTGGTCTCTGCGAATCACACAAATGGGTTTATTCTGGGAGAGGCCTCCAAGAAACCCTGTCAGGAACAGGACCCAGAGACCTGGCCATGTGGTTCTGCAATATTAGTATGCAAAAGGGTCTTGCAGCACCTCTGAAACTGACTCTGGAAGAACTTGTAGCATGAGTTTCTAGACCTTTAGTCTCAAAGGCGTTGCAAGATCCCTTTGTGTTCTCTTACGAACACGTCAGCTTCAAACTACAGGAAAAGGGACTCCTCCTCAATATTAGGAAGACCTTCCTGATGGTAAGAGATGTTCAACAGTGGAAGACGCTGCCTTAGAGAGCAGTGGAGCCTCCTTCTTTGGTGTTTTGAAAGAGAGGCTAGATGATGGCCATCTGTCAGGAGTTCTTTCGCTGTGAGTTCCTGCATGGCAGAATGGGCTTGGACTGGATGGCCCTTGGGGTCTCTTCCAACCCTGGGATTTTGTGATTCTAAGTATTGCAAAGTCACATTTTCCTCAGTTGCAGTCTCCCTCTTTTCCTACTTCTTCCCATTTTATGAAGCTTTATTGTCTTTTCCAATGAGATGCCGTCTCATGGTGTGTCCAAAAGAAGGCTAGCCTCTGTTTAGTGATATTAACTTCTAGGGAACATTCAGACTTAATTTGCTCTGTTTGTCTATATGTTTATTGCTCATTATATCGTCTTCTGTTCTTTTCAATCCTAGCGGGCAAACTCTGGCGGACGGAAGACGAAATCCAGCCATGAACCCCAGATGATGGAGGCATCAGCCCCTCGAGCGCAAGCGGACTATTTCCCATCGTCCTATTCTACTGCAGCTCTGAAAGCCATTGCAGAAAAGTAACAACATGGCACTCTACTCAGCCAAATGGAGACAGGAAGATCCTTTCTCTCAGATTGTGAGATGTTTGTGTGTCTATTTTCAGTTTTGTGCAAGACTGCTGCTTCAAAGCCCTTAGTGAGGTGCAAACATTTATTGTAGGCTTATCAAACCCATTATATTGTTAAAATATTATTGCTCATTGATGCTGTCCATGTGTCATTACCATATATTGGCCTGACCCTCAGAGTTTGTGAGGTCTTTTTTTGTGTGTGAGATTTTGTATATTTCTAACCTGGGGTCAAAGAGGTGCTAAATCTGCTCCCAGTTTTAACACTGAATTTTAAAAGGCCTACCCAAGGTGCTGAACTGGATCTCCAAATGAGGTTCAGCACCTTGAATGGCCTGAGTCCTCCAAGTAGAGGAGGCTCATTGAACCAATGAGAGTCACACAAGTTTCATCTCACCATTTTAAGATTCAGTGGGTCTCCTTTGGCCTTTATTACCAATAGGGTTCAGGCCAATAACTAAGGTAAACATCCCCAGCCTACTAAGCCACTCCTCATAGGGCTTGGTGGTTTCCAGATCTTTGACTGTCTTTTGGACACCATCCTTTGGACACCTTCCAGCTTGTCCATATCTTTCTTGAATGGTGGACATGTTTCAAAACTACACTTTTAGAGATGGAAGAGACCTCAAGGGCCATCAGGTCCAACCAAGACACAATCCAAACACTTGCAACAGATGGCTATCCAGCCTCTGTTTAAAAACATCCAAAGGAGGAGACTCCAACGCTCTCCAAGGCAGAGTCTTCCACCATCCAGCAGTTCTAACCATCAGGAAGATCTTCCTAATGTTGAGGTGGAATCTCTTTTCCTACAGCTTCCATCCATTGTTCCATATTCCAGTCTCTGGAGCAGCAGAAAACAAGATTGCTCCATCCTCAACATTGGCATCCCTTCCAATATTTAAACAGGGCTATCATGTCATCCTTTAACCTTCTCTTCTCCAGGTTAAATATATCTAGCTTCCTAAGTCTCTTCTCATAGTGGATGGTTTTGGTGGCCCTCCTTTGGACATGTCCCAGTTTCCCTTCTTGAATTCTGTTGCCCAGAACTGGAGACAGTATTATTCCAGGTGAGGCCTGACCAAAGCAGAATAGAGTGCCACTGTTACTTCCCCCAACTCCTTTGTGTAAAATCTTTACTATGCAGATATATTTTAGTTCACATGACAGAGGACAAGGGGACAAAGGGGCTTGGGGACATTCCAAGCTTTTGCAGAAAGGAGTGCAATGGCTTCTTGTTAAGTGATGTATCCCTGCGCATGCTTTCTGGTTGCAACTACCCCTTTGCCTTGCCCCAGGGCAATGGGGAGAGCATGCCACCAGGGAGTCTAACCCATTGCCAGCTGCAAGGAGTTTCATCTCCCATCATCCAAAGGACATGTGAGCTGTTCTCTGCTGTAAGGTACCTGCTGCACCCATTACTCACCAATAAATAAATCTTATTTGACACCAGTGGCTTATTATTATTATTATTATTAGTAGTAGTAGTAGTTGTTGTTGTATCTACTTTATCCCAAAAATCAGGACTCAAAGCAGTCCACAACTTAAAAGAACAATATGGTTAAAAACACACAAAAAGTGAACATCGAAATACAAGTTGAGTTTCTCTTATCCAAAATGCCCGGGATCAGAAGCCATTTGGATTTTGGATTTTTTCAGAAATATTTGCATATAAATAAATAAAATAATAAATAAACCGTTTATTTATAGCCAGCTTTTCCTTGGTAGATCAAAGCGGGTTACATAGAAGTACGCAATGTACAATTTACAAACAGCAATCATGTCACAATCCAGAAAATATAAAAGACAATTAAAAACAAGGTTGAAAATTACAAGCTAAAAACACACAACAATTAGCTGGCTTAAAGTGCGAGTGCAACGTGCAACAGGGAGAGAGCTGATATTACAACGACTGGGGGAAAGCCTTTTGGAAGAGGAAGGTTTTTAACTTCTTCCTAAATAGGTCAAGGGAGGTAAGCGAGCGGAGCTCATCAGGAAGAGAGTTCCAGTGCTGCGGGGCCGAGATAGAGAACGCCCTCTGTGCAGTCGCAGCATATTTCGTATCTGGAACCCTCAACAGTTGCTTCCCGGTCGACCTGAGAGCGCGGGGCAGATTATATGGGGAGAGGCAGTCCTCCAAGTACCCTGGGCCCAAGCCATTTAGGCCTTTATAGGTAATAACCAACACCTTGTATTGCGCCCAGAAGCGAATGGGCAGCCAATGTAGATCTTGTAGGACAGGTGTTATATGGCTGGTCCTGGAACATCCAGTGACCAGCCTTGCTGCCATATTCTGAACCAATTGTAGCTTCCGGGTTTGGTACAAGGGTTGCCCCATGTAGAGCACATTACAGAAATCCAACCGAGAGGTTACCAGAGCATGTACCACTGTTTCAAGGTCCCCCCGGCCCAGGTAGGGACGCAGCTGGCGTATCAGCCGAAGCTGATAGCAGGTGCTCCTGACCGTCACATCCACCTGAGATGTAAGGTGGAGCGACGAGTCCAGAAGCACCCCCAGACTGCGAACGGAGTCCTTCAGGGGAAGCGTGACCCCGTTCAGGACAGGAGGACAAATATCCATCCCCGGGCCTGGGGAACCTATCATGAGCACTTCCGTTTTCTCTGGATTCAAGCTGAGTCTGTATATACATAAGGAGATATCTTTGAGATGGGATCCAAGTCTAAACATGAAACTTGTTTATGTTTCATATACCTTCTACACATAGAGGTCACTTTATAAGACTCACATGTGTGTGTTTGTGTGTGTTGTGCATGCCTTCGAGTCACTCATGGTGACTTTCACAGGGTTTTCTTAGGCAAGGCATCCTCAGAGGTGGTTTTGCCAGTTCCTTCCCCTGAAATAGGGCTCACAGCACCTGCTATTAATTGGCAGTCTCCCATCCAAGGACTAACCAGGACTGGCCCTGCTTACTTTCCAAGATCAGAGGGGAACCTGGTGCCTTTAGAGTATTTTCTACTTCCTGTCAGTTGATTTGGATTAAGAAGCGTTTGACTTTACTGGTCTCGATATCTCTTCCTCAATGTGACATAAATTCACCAGGCTGGCTCTTTTCTACTAAAGGTTTTGCTCTCAGTGACCCTTTCAACATTATACTTTATATGAGTTTGCTTTACTCATAAATGGTGGGTACTCTTCCTGGAGTAGAAGAACAAGGGAGAGCACCTCCTGGAATGAGGGAAGAGGTTTTTCCTCTCAGTGACTGTGACTTTGTGACGTATGCCAATCTTTGCAATGGTTGGACTGCAGATTTCAAATCACGCTGGAGGTTATCTGTTCTGCCCTCAGTGTCCCCAGCAAAAATCCAGACTTTTTATGAGTTCTTTCACAGAGGAGGAAAAGAACAAGATGGACTATCTCCTATTGAGATCTGGTATTTCCAAGGAGGAGATCACAACAGCTATCATACTGCCAATATGAGCACATCCAGGCATTGGCATTCAAAGACATAGCTCTGTTAGTCTGGAAAATTAGTATCCAAAGGGATTTCATAGCACCTTTGAGACTAACTGAACGAAAGAAGGTGGTAGCATGACCTTTCACAGACTTCAGTCTACTTCCTCAGATGCACAAAGCAAATGATGGAAGATGCTGCAAAGAGAAAACCTCTCATTTATACAAAGATCCGGTGTAGACTTAGAAGAAGGAGGAGTGAAGAGAGGAGGAAGGAACAACAACAGTCTGAGATATGACACCATATGCAACTGAACACTAAAGTTAGAATAGTCCAATCCATTGTATTCTTCCCCATCACCATTTACTGAAAAGATCTGGACAGTGAGGAAAGTGGAGAGGAAGAAAATCAGTGGTGTGTATATTGTGCATTACTTGTCTCATTGGGAGAGTAAAGGCAGAGGGAAACCAGGCCAACAAGTGGAGTAACTCCATGTTGGCCTGTTATTTCCCAAAGACAGGGAGCATGGATATTTAAGGATCCTTGGTCCTACAAATATGGCAAAACCCCCAAAACTGCTGCCTCCCAAGAGCCACGTAAACAGCAGCCCTGTTGCATCATTTTAACATCTATATGTTTTTCTGGAGAAAGAGGAAACCATCCCAGGAGCCAGTCAGAATTTAGGCAGCTTGGGAGGAGTCTGACAAACCACCATATAAATGCATTGGAGAGAAACATGTAAGTCATCTCCCATCACAGCTGGACCTTCTTCGGGCATCTTCCAAAGGAGTCTTCTCTGCTTTGGGAGTAAGTATGCATAAATAGAAACATAATTTCCAAACTGAGGGAAGTAATAGTCCCACTAATGAAAAGCATAGATACAGGATGGGGGACATCTGGCTTAAGGAGACTTTTACGTGTGAAAGGAATCTAGGAGTGCAAGTAGACCACAAGTTGAACATGAGTCAACAGTGGGATGCAGCAGCTAAAAAGGCCAATGCGATCCTAGGCTGCATCAATAGAAGTATAGTGTCTAGATCAAGGGAAGTAATATTGCCACTCTATTCTGCTTTGGTCAGGCCCCACCTGGAATACTGTGTCCAGTTCTGGGCACCACAATTCAAAAAGGATGCTGAGAAATTGGAGCCATGTGTCCAAAGGAGGGTGACTAATATGGTGAAGGGTCTGGAAACCATTTCCTATGAGGAATGACTTAGGGAGCTGGGTATGTTTAGCTGGAGAAGAGAAGGTTAAGAGGTGATATGATAGACCTGTTTAAATATTTGAAGGGATGTCATATTGAGGAGGGAGCAAGCTTGTTTTCTGCTGCTCCAGAGACTCTTTTCTCCAAGAAAAGAGATTCCAGCTCAATATTAGGGGGAACATCCTAAGAGTAAGGGCTGTTCGACAGAGGATCACACTCCTTCGTCGGAGATTTTGGTGGAGTCTTCTTCTTTGGAGGCCTTTAAAAAGAGGCTGGATGGCCATCTGCTGGGGATGCTTTGATTGAGAGTTCCTGCATGGCAGAATGGGGTTGGACTGGATGGCCCTTGCATCTCTTCCAACTCTACAATTCTATGGTTCTATGATTTTATCCATCTGTTTCGCTTCCTTTAGGTATCTGGTGTTGGTTGCCATAATGAAGCTTTTTGAAGGGCCTGGCCTCCTTTCCTTGGCGATGTTGGCAGCTTTGGTACCCGTATCTGAGCTGGCAGCAGCCACTCCGCCTCCTCACATCAAGCCCAGATACATTCATTTCCTGAACCAACACCGGGATAACTCCAACACAAACACCGGAGGAACGTACTGCGACAAGATGATGGAGAAACGAGGGCTGACCCGTCCAAACTGCAAGGAAAGGAACAGCTTCATCCATGCCTCCGATACGGACATCAAAGCCGTGTGCGGGAATCAAGGGGAGCCCTATGGGACCCAGCGCCGGAGCTGCAGTCAATTCCGGGTCACCACCTGCACCCTGAAAGGTGGCTCGACCCGTCCCCCTTGCAAGTACACACACGACAACAGGCCTCGCTATATTGTCATTGCTTGTGAAGAAGGGTTCCCGGTCCATTACGACGAAGGCAAAGTCATTGTAGATGAGAAATGGCCATGCAAAAAGTAAAGTGGCCCGCTTTCCTCTCTGCTGGAATGGCCTCTTCCACTATGGCTGTTTCCCTAGTAGCTTCTTTCTTCCGTCCCCGATCCTTGATTTTGACAAAACAGAAAAGCAGCCGTGATTATTAAAATCTTTCTATCGCAACCCTTGTTTCATAAAGTCCAGCTCCAGACTTCTTTGCTAATCTTTGTCAACCTGTATGCAAGGGAAACAAATACATCTTGTCTTGCAGCATTCCAAGTCTCTTGTGGTCTTCCATTACTTTAAAAAAATTAATTTGCTATTTTAGGGCAAGAAGGAGAGGGGTGAGGATCAGGGCAAAATGGCATATACAGTATATTTTTATACTAGGCTTGCCATATCTTCAGAAAAAACAACAACCAGGCCTGCTTGCGGATCATTAACGGCACTTTTGATATCCTGAAATTGGGTAAGGGAAGAATTGCTGTTAAGAAGGAGGAACAGTTCAATCTTGTTTGATTTGTTTGATTGCAAAAGCCTCAAGAGATGTCAAGAATATTCTTGAAATCAAATTGCTTATATGTGCAAGAGAAGCGTCCTGTTTCCAACCACCTTCCTCAGAGAAGATATTGAAGCAGGATTCAGTCTTTGCCATCTAGCATTGTTGTTGGATGCCTTCAAGTCATTTAGGACTTAAGGTACCCAAAGGCAACCCTGTTTACAGTGGGCTCTTGGTATCTGCTGGGGTTTTGTTCCAGGACCACCTGCGGATATCAAAACCTGTGGATGCCCAAGTCCCTTTAAATACAATGGGGTATTATTATTATTACTACTACTACTACTATTACTACTACACTGGGGCCTTGGTGTCCATTGTGGTTTGACTCCAGGACCCCTGGTGAATTATCAAGTCCCATTAAATACAATGACATAGTAAAATGGTATCCCTTATATAAAATTGCAAAAGCAAGGTTTGCTTTTTGGAATTGATATATTTCCATAATATTTTCAAACAGTGGATACTTGAATCCATAGATTAAAAAAAATCCGTGGATAAGGAGGGCTTGACCGTAATACTGTGTGACCTTGTGTGGCCAAATTATTATTTCTTCTTGTTGTTTACCCTTTAAAGAAAAATAAAGGCACTGTTTCCAGGACATGGTGGCATTTGTCTATTGGGATAAACAAAGGCGACACTGACATTTTGCATCCCCATCAATAAGAGCCCAACTCAAGTCTTGCCTTTTTATATGTCCCTTTGTTCTAATCTCCCTTCAGGATCCATCCCAAATTCTTATGCTTTTATAGGAATGAGAGGAGCATATGTGGGCATCCCTGATGCCTCTGCAATAAGGGACAGAAGCCAAGAAGCTGCCTGGCACCGGGGCAGGAGGAAATGTCACAGGTGCAGAGCGGGGGCATGTGTCAGCTGCATTTATTTCAATGTACTTTTCTTGGGCTGCAAAACAAGAAGCAAATTTAGTGGAAACTGGGTGCCTAGGGAAACATTCAGTGTTAGGTGCCCTTCATCTTTAGTCTTGGCAAGGCTCCTCCAATTTTAAAAGTCATGCGCTGGGCAGAGATTCTAGCAGGAAAGCACTTTGCTAAAAACTGCAGTTTTTAACAGCCTGGGAACAGGCTGAACCAAAGTGGACCAAAGTACTTTGCATACGTTTTAACAGACTAAAGGTGCACCTTTGTTTTTGGGTGATCTTGCTGGTTGTATGATTCTGGAAGCTGTAGTCCAAAAAAGTAACATTTCCATCTTCTAGTGGGAGGAAGAGTACATGAGGAAGCCAGAACTTGGGAAAGGGGTGGTGGTGGTACTACAAATCCCAGCATACCCAAGCCAGCCTGCCTAGAGATGGATTCTGGGGACTACAATCCAAAAAAGTAACTTTCCTGAGCACTGGGTTTTCCTGTAACTAAATTCCCTCTGAACTATTACAGAAGTAAGGGCTGGTGTTCTTAGATCATCCCAACTGGAAGGCTTCAGACCATTTTCTTTTCTTTTACTTCTTTATTTTTCCTGTTTTATAGCCTATTCTCCCCACAAAGGCATTGAGTACATTAACAGCAAGACATAGAAACAAAATACCAATATAAAATATCTTAAGAAGCAATACATTAAAAATATAAAAAACAAAACATCTTGGAAAACATAGCCACGGCTAATCCCATGCCTTCTTCTGTAGACACCCAACACCCAAAATAAGGTTTTGTGTTGCTCCCCACAAAACCACTTCAGGGGGAAGAAGTTTCACCTCCCATAGATGGAGTGCAGCCACCAGATTTTTACTGGGTTTGCTGGCTGAGGACAATGGGAACGGGATGAGATACCAGATTGGGAAAGGCTTGGCTATACTGAACACACTGAATTTCCCAGGACACTCAGTCAAATTGGATGCAACTGCAAGAAGCAAGCTGGTTTGATCCCCCTTCTGGGCTTTCCTACAGCACAGCATCATGGGTTATGTGGTTCACAGGTGCTTGCAGAATGGCACCCCCCAAGGCACTCTGGTCCTGCCAATGGATCTGTATCCCAGTTTCCTGTCCCCGGTCCTTTAGAAACCCTCCCTTCCCTCTCGCCTGCAAGGGGACCTGAGTTGCCAAGTGTTGGTTGTCGCATTACATGGCGGGTCCAAGGATAACAACAAGAGGGATGTTTGGGGCCAAAGCAGAGGTCTGTTACCCATCTGGTCCTCCGAAATGTTCCAAACGGGACCCTCCTGCGCTGAGAAAGTGAGGAACAGAAGTCTGGCAAGATGGTGACCTGTACACTGGCGTAGCTGAGGGGTCGTGCGCGGGCTGCCTGCAAAATGGCAGTCTTGTCAGCAAAGCGCAGCAAATGAAAGACCAGCGGGCGGGGCCTTCCGCTGGGGTCCCAGGATGCACCCCCGGGAACCCGCCGGGCGCTTTCGATCTCTAAGGGCAGGCCCTCTGGGGGGAACCCCAGGATAGCAGGAAGAGTCCGCTGCAAGAAGGAGACGGCATCGTTGCCTTCGACTCCCTCCAGCAACCCAAGGATGCGGAGGTTATTGCGGCGGGAACGGTTCTCGAGAGTGCGGCAACGGCCTTCCATCCGCCGGACATATTCGCAGAGGCTCCTATTTTCCATCCGGAGAGCGGCCAGCTCCAGAACCCAGCCCCGAGAGTCCTGTTCAAGCCTGTCCATGTGATTTTGCAGCTGGGAAACGTCCCTGCAGATGGAGCTCATGTCCGCAGACAAGCGGTCAAGCTTCTTGGACAAGACAGCTCCAAGGTCACCAATCTCCTCTTTGCCTGCCGGAGGTTTCCCATTTTCCCAGCTACAGAGGGGTGAAGATGGGTCAAGACTAGGGCACCTTTTCTTCGAAGGGTTTCCTGACTCAGCTTCACCTCGGGATTCAAAACTGCAGGATATCGCAACTAAAGCCGGGCTGTCATCGTCCCTCGCTGTAATGAGAAGGCAAACATATTTTTAAAAGGTAAGAAACATTTCTTCATCATTCTCTACTAGAATCCAAAAAGATTCAACATAACCTCAGTTCTGTAAAAGATCTGCAAAACTTCAACCTGCTTTGGATCCAAACTACCATGCCCTATGAGGAGCAGCTTAGGGAGCTGGATATGTTTAGCCCAGAGAAGAGAAGACTGAAGGGTGACATGATAGCCATGCTGAAATATTTGAAGAGATATCATACTGAGGATGGAGCAAGCTTGTTTTTTGCTGTTCCAGAGACTAACTAGGACACGGAGCAAACCAGGCAAACTACAGGAGAAGAAATTCCAACTAAACATTAGGAAGACCTTCCTGATGGTAAGAGCTTTTTGACAGTGCAAGACGCTGACTCAGAGGGTGGCGGAGTCTCCTTCATTTGGAGGCTTTTACATTTGTTTTACATTTTTTAATTTGTTTTAAATTTCACAAAAGAGATGGATAGGTTGCTTACCTGTAACAGCATTTCTTTGAGTGGTCATCTGCGAATACACACAAATGAGTTGTTTTGCGCCTGCGCAGTAAAGCTCGGAAACTTCTGGAATCACGAGGCAAATCACTAGCTTGACTGCACAGGTGCAGAATAACCCATTTATGTGATTTACAGAGACCACGAAGAAGAATGATAGTAACAAGCAGGACAAGGCTATTTAGGATTCAAAGTCCAGGGCTGCTTCCACCTTTTACATTTTCAGGTTCATGTGGAATCCTATTTCCTTACCTGTCACAAGCGCTCTTTTCTCTCCGCTCGCAGGTGAGTTAGAATGGCTCCACTTTGGCACGCAAGGCTTAAATGCGAGCAAACTCCGACTCATCGCACATAGATGTTCATTCCCTTTGGAGCAGCTCCCCAAGCCACAGGCGGGAGGACTTATGGGGGTGGCACCTAAGGGGTACGTAAGACACACAACCTACATTAACTGGAGAGTGTAAGGATTATCACAGAACTCTTCATTGGATCCATCAAAAGTCATGCGGTGGCTAAACAATATGATGCCATTTATTTCCTTAAGATCCACAATGGACTAACTCTGTAATCCTCACCATGTCTACTCAGACGTAAGGCATCTTGAGTATTATGGGACTGCTTCCCAGTGGTAGGATGTAACTGATTAAAATCAATTAAGATATCTATTATGTTAGACATCTGCCAACAAAAAGAGGAAAGTCAATAACATTTATTTTTAACTTAATTGCTAACGGTAGAATTTTATCCTTAACGTAATTCAGGATTAAGCTATTACTGAATTACAATAAGTGAGGGGAAACCTACCAAAGTGCCAGGAAATGTTACTTTCCCAGATGGCTCTTCTTTTTTGTACCCAAAGTCTAGTTTTCTTTGATTGCTGAGTTACTGTTATTTGTTTTTGTTAATTCTTAAGGGTCAGGGATTTCCAATGTTTAAGTCACAAGATACAAATTGCTCAAGAATATTTCTAGAGGAATGAAGTGTATTACAGGCTTTTGAGTTTAGATGTCTGGGATCTTGTTTATAGGTTGCACAGTGTCAAAGTACTCCAGCAGAGCAAGGATAGAGTTACTGGCATCTTGTTCCACAATTCAGTTGTAAGCAGGCTGCACAACATTGCTATTCAACATAAGCATCGCTAGCACAACCAACACATAACTCTGCATGCCGAGATTTACACTACATAGTCCTGATGTTCAATGGAAGTGTGGTGCTGGAAGAGAGTTCTGCAGACTGCCCAAAAGACAAATAAATGGGTTTCACAGCAAATCCATCCCAAGCTCTCACTAGGGGCCAAAATGACTAAACCAAGGCTGTCATAATTTAGACATAGCATGAGATGACCTGAGTCACTGGAGAAGACAATAATGCTTAGTAAAGTGAAAGGCAGACTGCATTACAGGTAGTTAGACCCAGTCAAAGAAGCCAAGCTGTCCTGAGTCTGCAAGGCCTGAGTAGCGCAGTTGAGAGAAGGGTGGTTTGGAGGTCACTTTTTCACAGGGTTACTATAAGCTGAAGTTGACTTGATGGCAAACAACAATAACAAATCCTGAACTATCTGCCAATGGATTGTACCACTGTGCACTGGATAGTATGGTGTGTGCTGCCATTCTGTATCAGATGACTCAACTCCCCATCAACACCTATGGAACCTCCCAAACAGCATTCCTATATTTGTGCAATGAGGATTATGACAATACAGTGCGCCCGCACCATATGCGGGCGCACTTTACGCAGCTTTCAGCATATGCTGAAAGCCGCGCAGGGAGAAAGGGGTGGCATGTTCCATAAGGATGAATGGGGTGCATGCCTATGGTGCGTGTGCGCCGCCGTGCCACCATGTGCACAAGCCCCATTCATTTAAATGGGGCTTAAGCATATGCGTTATTTGTTTACGTAGGGGAGTCCGGAATGGATCCCCCGCATAAACAAAGGGCACACTGTATGACATAATGAGAACATAATTGAGCATCGGCATGTGGCGTAGTGGTTTGAGTGTTGGACTATGCCTCTGGAGACCAGGATTCAATTCCCAGCTCAGCTATGAAACTCATTGGGTGACCTTGGGTCATTTCCATAAATCAGAAATGACTTGAAGGCACATGACAACAACCACAACAATAGAGCATCTGCACTTCTGAGTAAGACCCCCACCTTTGGGCAACCTCTGAGAAAGTGCCTCCGCTTGTGAAACAGCATTTATGCCAGTGCAAAGCCGCTCAACCATTCCGGGCACCACTCCCACTTTGTCAGATGCTGCATTAACTGACCTCCACAACTGTTGCCAACCTCAGGGGATGGCATCCTTTTTGAAGGCTCCCTTTGTGAGCTGCTCAGGAGTAAGGGGTCGGCAATAGCTCTGTTTGGGGGCTTTTCCTTCACAACCCGCCTGAGACCTGTTTGAAGCAAAAAAGGGGGGTGAGGGGAGGCAACTGACTGGGTAGCCCAAGACATCCTTTGGCTAATAACAACAACATCAGTTTTACAGTTTGCCAAGTTGTTACTGACTGAGGTTTTGGACTGTTTTGGACTGTCAATGATTTAGATTCTGTGCAAAAATCTAAACGGCTACTGCTACTGCTGCTGCAACTACTACTGTTTCACAAATGAACAAGTATTACTGACTGGAGCTTTGGAGCATCAAAGATTCCGATGCTATCTAAGTATTTAGGAATTTGTACCATCAGATAGCCTTCATATATTTTAATCTGTTGCTCCCCTCCTTGATCCATAGCGAGAGGCAAGTAATAAATACATATAATTATCATTGTTACTGTTGCTATTATTATTATTACTATTATTATTTGGCAACTTCCAAGCAGTGTCACTTTTTGGAGCTGTGCTGTTGTGATCCTGTCCACAGTGATTTCCTTCAAGCCTTTTGCCAGCCCATTTGGATCTGCTCCCAGAGCTGGTTTTCTTTTCCCAGGAGCAATGAATCTCCATTTGTCATTCTTGACATTTCCTCACCTTTTCCCTCGCTTTATCTTCAAATCTGATTTCTCCCTGGAATTGCCAAACATCTATCATCCAAACTTTCTTTTCCCAACCCCAGTTACGGCAGTCATAACATATCCTTATTCTTATTTTCTTTTCTTATATCCAGACTTCCCTCCAGCATGATATACAGTCAGCCCTCGGTATCCACTGATTTTTTTTTTATCCATGGATTCAAGCATCCACAGCTTGAGAATATTTTTAAAAATATATAAATTCTAAAAGTAAATCTTGTTTTTGTCATACATAAGGGGCACCATTTCACTTTATCACTGTATTTGGTGGGACTTGAGCATCCACGGTTTTTGTTATCCATGATGGGTCCTGGAACCAAACCCCAGCGGATACCAAGGGTCCACCATAAATACAAACACAACAACAATAGCAACAATGATGCTGTAAGCCAAGGTGAGTGAACAAGATGATAATCATTAACTATTGTTGTTGCGATTAATGATGCTGATGATTAAGTTGATTCACATTGTCTTACAAAATTAAAACAAATGCTAGTAATATAGCAATAGCAAGTAGATTTCTATACCGCTTATCAGTGCACTTAAGCACTCCCTAACCGGTTTACAATGTGTAAGCCAATTGCCCCCAACAAGCTGGGTACTCATTTTAGCAATCTATGGAATGATGTAAGCCTGAGCCCCTGAGATTGAACTCACAACCTTATAGCTGCAGTACCAGCATTTAACCCATTCCAAGAAAAAGCATGCTGCTTATATATGCATGCACCTTCTTGACAATATCATATGTAAGACCATTGGGTCTTGGGCAAGTGCCAACATCTTCCCAACCCCAGGCACAATCCCAGCAGCTCACCTTCCTTGGATGCCGTCCTGAGATTGGACTCCTCTTCCTCTTCTTCCTCCTCAACCTGTTCATGCCCTGACTCTCCTTGTGCATTTCTGGCCAGGGAGCAATTGGAGAAGCCAGGGCTGGGGCCTCTTGTGGTGATCTCCTTGAGGCACTGGATCAGGCCCTGGAGGGGGCTGCCCTCAGTTGCTGCCTCTGTCCAGAGAAAGACCCACAACAGGGATGTCAGCAGTCAAGCCCTAGAGCTCCTGTGTGTCAAATCCAGAACTTGGATTGTAACTCCTAGACTCAGGTCCAGGATGAGGAGGTTGCCTTGGAATGCATCCATGCTACACAGTTATACTGCTTTGGTACCACTTTAATGGCCATGGCTTCCATCCTAAAGGATCTGTAGTTTGGAATTACTTATTTACGTTATTTATATCCCGCATTTCTCTCAAAATGAACCCAAGGCTACTCACAGTATGAGTTGAAAAATAACATAGAATTATAGGAATGGATAATATGTCGCTGTATGCCTTCAAGTTATTTCCTAAGCTGAACCTATCACAGTGTTTTCTGGGCTGAGAGTGTGTGCCCAAGCTCTGGGGTGATCTTATATAGGAAGATATGGGGGCTGTATACACAGGCAGCGGGATGCCGCCCCTTTTTGCCCTGGATTGGGGCCGTGGCAACCGCACACTGCATCTTCTACAGGGAGCAAAAGGAAGCTGCAAAAGTGGTGCCATAGCCACGATGGGGCGGCATGATGATGCCCCTTCTGTGCTGCACCATTTCGGTGGTGCGCTGGAGTCAAACCATGACACCGTGCGCTCTCTAGAAGGATGTGCGGCATCATGGCATGATGGGGCGGAGTCACAGCATCCAACGTGTGGATGCTGCACCATGGCTCTGCCCACAGGCCAACACAAAGTGCCAGTCTGTATTGGACCACAGTCTTCCAGATAAACTGCACCCAAGCCAATTTGGGCAGGTACTTAGAATTCTGTTAGAGAATTCTAGGGGTGGAGACCACTAGCAGAAAGAATTATAAGTACTTCTCACAAATCTACCAATCTCAGGCTATCACAGGATGGAGCCATGGGTGCTAAAGTGGTATGAAGTTGCTATAAGTGAACAGTGTGGACCTCCTCATCCCAGCACAGAGGGATGCAGGTTTTAGAACACACACAAGACACACATACCTC
The DNA here is from genome assembly GCF_019175285.1 of Sceloporus undulatus. Taxonomy (NCBI): domain Eukaryota; kingdom Metazoa; phylum Chordata; class Lepidosauria; order Squamata; family Phrynosomatidae; genus Sceloporus; species Sceloporus undulatus. The sequence continues at coordinate 3,121,120 of NC_056527.1, read as the reverse complement.
TTCCAGGACCTCTCCTAGATTTTGAAGCAGTTGGTGCTGGTGGAAAGAGCCTCTTACCTTTTTCTCTTGAGTCTGTGTTGGTCTGTATGTCCCATTCCCCTTGCTTTGAGTTGTCCGGAGTTGCACTGCTAGAAAGTGGCTTTGAAGACCCTCTTGTTGAAGTCGCTGCCCCTTTCTTTTCTGCTATAGGAGGCAAACCGAGAAAACGCATAACCTTCAACTCTTTGGTTTCAGAGCCAAAATCTTCTGCCCTGCTCTGCGAGTCACCATGTGTCTGTGCCTTCCCTGGGAGCAGGGAAAGAGGCAGTGGGCTTTGCAATGCAGGTGTGTGGGTATGGGTGTGTATGCATGTGTTTGTGCCTTCAAGGGAGCAGGGAAAGAGGCAGTGGGCTTTGCAAGGCAGGCAGGGCCGATGTGGGCTTTGTCATTTACATCCTTTGATACATGCCCCTGAGTTGTACCCTTGACTTATCCACGGATCATATTAAAATCCAAAAATTTGGCCCCAAAACCTTCCCTCGACTTATACATGAGGTCCGACCATCATCTTGAGGGGGAGAGAGGCCTCCGAGAGAGAGTAGACCATCCATTAAGAAGCCAAGTCCTCCCTCCAGTCCATCTGCCTTGGTCCAGGCCTTGGAGGTAGAGAAGAAGTGCTGGACCTCATCCCCTTCCCTGCCACCACTCCCTTCTCTTTTTGTGTCGTGTCTTTTTAGATTGTAAGCCTGAGGGCAGGGAACTGTCTAACTAAAAGTTTGTATGTACAGCGCTGTGTAAATTTATAGCGCTTTATAAATAAAGGTTAATTATAATAATAATAGCTAGCACATGAGTATATACGGTAACAATGCTCACCTTCAGCAGGGGGATGCTGTACTCCCAGGTTGCTGCACACCGCCTCAATTTCTCCAAAGGAGTCCTGGGTTGGTGTGGTGGAACAATTCCAAGTACTAGTTGCTGGTGTTGATGTATTTCTTGGGCAGTGCTCTGGATCACTGTTGTTTCCTCCTAGAGCTTAAGCAAAAGAAAGATACTCTCTACAGAGTCAGTAATGGGATCCTGTCCAAAACCCTTGATGTGTTCGCCTTAGGGTTGCCAGAAGTCAGAAATGACTTGAAGGCACACAACACACACACACATGTGCAAGTATTCCAAAAGTCAAAAAAAAAAAAAAATGCAATGGGCCCCACCTCCAAGAAGATATTTCATTAGGTATATATATATATGCAAATAGAGTACAGATATTCCAGAATCCAAAAACATCCAAAATCCAAAACACTTCTGGTCCCAGTTTGGATAAGTGAGACTCAACCTGTATTCTGATACTGGAATTTCCGGGAGAGGATGGGGATCTTGATTCATGTCAGAATAAAAAGAAAATGCCATCACCATTTCCAAGAGCATGTTTACAAAATCCTCTCACTCCAGGCTCCAGACCAAAGTCAGCATTGCAAAAAGCCACCTCTGCCTCACTTACCTGGAGGACATAATCCAGCATTCCCTGCCTCGGGTCCCCTGTACACTCCATGCTGCCAAGTGTCAACAGGTCTGGCAGGAGGAACGTGGGAGCTGAGCATTTGGCTCACAGCAAGGCCCTTCAAGCAACTCTCCTGGCCATAGAGTGGGGAAGCCGAGGGCAGCCGTGGGGCAGGGAGCCTCCTTTCCTCCAGCCTCTCATCCTCAGAAGAAAGGACTATCGGTGGACTCCTCTCCATCCTCCGGGACTCCATCTCCTTTTGTCTAACAACTTCGTCCGCCCCAGTTCCTTGGTATGTCTCTGGGAAAAACAGATATACATAAATTTGAACACACTCCCTTGGAGAGTGGTAGAATCTCCTCCTTTGGAGGTTTTTAAACAGAGGTGGTTGGTCATCTGTCAGGGGTGCTTTGAGTGTGAGTTCCTGCATGGCAGTATGGGGTCTCTGGAGCAGCAGGAAAAAAACTTGCTCCCTTTTCTATGTGACATCCCTTCAACTATTTAAACAGGGCTACCATATCACCTTTTAACCTTCTCTTCCCCAGGCTAAACCTACCTAGCTCCCTAAGTTGCTCCTCATAGGGCTTGGGAGGTTTCCAGACCTTCCACCATTTTGGTCACCCTCCTCTGGACACCCTCCAGCTTGTCCACATCCTTCTTGAATTGTGATGCCCAGAACTGGACACAATATTCCAGGTGAGGTCCAACCAAAGCAGAATACAGTGGCACTATTACTTTCCCCAGTCTACAAAAACATGCATCTGAGGAAGTAGGCTGAAGTCTACGAAAGCTCATGCTATCAACTACTTTCTTTCAGTTAGTCTCAAAGGTGCTACAAGATCCCTTTGCATACTGATTCCATTAGCCTAGACACTACATTCCCACTGATGCAGTCTAGGTTCATACTGACTTTTTGAGCTGCTGCATCACACTGCACTCATCTTCAGCTAAGATCCCCAAATCCCTTTCACATGTATTGCTGTCAAGCCTGGCTTCCCCCATCCCATATCTGTGCATTTCATTTTTACAGAACAGGTGAAGTGTCCTACATTTCTCCCTGTTCAAACTCCCTCAGCCAAATTTAATTTGTTACGGTCATTTTGAGTGGATCCATACATGTCATCCTGAGACCTGCCTTGGCCATGGTCCGACCAGGTCCTGGTCCGGAGGCTCTGCTGGACCTTGTCAATTTCACTCCAGTTGGAAGTAAAAGCAAAAACGTTCGGTGTATTGAGGTAACTCGGCCTTTGGATAGGGATCTCTTTCAGGCAATTCATCAGTCTGTGGAGGGGAGAGCTTTCTGCATTGGCTTCCTGGTCAACAGAGTCAGAGATGCAGCTTGTGGGACACAGCGGGAGGTTGCTGGAAGCACCACCACCTAGGAGAAAGTCAAATACAACCTGACCAGAATGTTTACCTCACAGGAATCCCTCCCTGTGAACGTGGGTGAGCAGGTGCATGATTATTTTTCTCCGTTTCGCCTCCATTCTCACATGTATGATCGGTGGGAATGCAGAAAACAAGGCCTTCTCAGTGGCTGCTCCCTGACTCACTCTCCTAACTACTCAAACCCCTAACCATACTCTGACTAACTAATCTTGACAGACAACCCTGACCAATTATCTTACACCAAGCTTACTCAAACCTCCTTAGACAATCCATCAATCACCACTCGATCCTAACACTCGATTCTTTCCGTTCCCCCCAACAGATCTTTACATTATAACATTTACTACACAGTGTATACACATCTATATGCTCATGGCATCCTGATACACCACACATACTACAGTGGACCCTTGTTATACACTGGGGTTTGGTTCCAAGATCCCCCATGTACAACAAAATCCGTGGATCCGCTCAAGTCCCATTAAATATAATGACATAGCAAAATGGTGTCCCTTATAAAAAATGGAAAATCAAGGTTTGATATTTGAAATTTATACTTTTTTTGAACGTTTTCAAACCATGGATGCTTGAATCTGTGTATAAAAAATCTGTGTATAAGAAGGGCTGACTGTATAACATTGGTTAACGCACAGCTTCATGAGGATGCTCTTGGCCAGTTTATCATATCTTCTTTCTGGTTCCCAGGCTGCACACAACCCATGCCAAACTCCCCTTCACTATTATTCATATGGTCATCCACACACTCCAGCTATAGAGAACATCTTTCCTCCTGCCTTTGTCCCTCAACATCCACAGTTGTTGAACTTGTCACCTGACCACCAGACCCATACGTTTTGCATTTCTGTGCCTTTTCATATGCTTTGATTGTGATTTCCTGCATGGCAGAATGGGGTTGGACTGGGTGGTCCTTGCGGTCTCTTCCAACTTCATATTCTATGATTCTAAAGGTCCTTCCTGGGCACCAGTTTACTCCATGCATCTGATGAAGGAGACCAAGTCTACAAAAGCTTACACTGCAATTTCTTTTGCTCAGCTAGTCATAAAGGTGCTACAGTATGCCTTTGTATACATAACTATACTTTACCTTACTATATAGCTAATACATATTCAGAGGTAGCCATGTTGGCCATATCTCTCTCTCTCTCTCTGGCTTTGCTTCACGAACGAAGATTCAAGAAGGAATCATCTCGCGCTTTGTACAAGCGCGTTGGTGACTAAAAAGGCCAATCCGGGATAAACAAGTCCGGTTGCAGAAAGCACAGTGGAAAGTCTCCTTGGGTGATGTTTCCGGGTTGCGGTTCTTTCTGCGTTGTCGTTTCTCTTCAAGACTCATTTGCCGTGAGCTTTTGAAAGAGGCTGCAGCATCGTGGATAGTGCATCTCCATGCCTCCCGATGCAAGGCCAGGGCAGACCATTGTTGGTAATCAATTTGGCCAAGCCTGAGATGTTGTTTCAGGGAGTCCTTGTATCTCTTCTGTGGGGCGCCCCTCTTACGCTCTTGACCCATTGCGAGTTCACCGTAGAATACTTTTTTGGGAGGCGATGGTCCATATAGCAAAGTACAATAACATCAAAAATCCACAAAACAGTGATGCCTTTAATCGGCAAACCAAAATACACAAAATACACAATGCAAGCTTCCGAAGCTCCACTGGCTTCTTCATCAGGCAAAGAGGAGGAAAAAATAGATGTTATTTTGGATTTTGATTTGGATGTTATTGTACTTTGCTATAAATTTTGTGCATTTTGGTTGACTGATTAAAGGTATCATTGTTTTGATTTTAGATATCATTGCAATGTATCTAATACATGGAACAAGATTTTCAAGCTAAGTCCAGAACATTACAGACCCCAACTACCACCAGCTCCCTAGATAGTGCCATCAACACTGAGGAATGCTGGGTGCTGCAATCCAACAGTACCTTGAAAAGGGCAAGATTCCAATTTCCTCAGTTAAACCCAAATAAAGAGATTTGATTTCCCTTTCCATGAATGAAATATAGAGCAAAATAACATATACATACTCTATTTTTATTTTTCTTGAGAAACCTGGAGTGGTTATGAAGGAGCAGCTGTGCCACGTTCCCTCAGATATTTATCCCAGGACCCACAGTTTGCTCTCCATTCTTTTTCTTACCTCTTTTCCATGGCTTCTGGGATGTCATTTCTGTTCCCTTCAGCTTCTGGACACATACGTTGTGTGCTGCAACAACTGAATTTCGAGTTGGATTTCGATTTATAGGAATCTCTTTCAGGCAGTTCTCCAGGCCTTGAAGAGGTGGGATCCCAGAGGGTCTTGGACCTGTTTGGGAAAAGGTGAAAATCCCTGGTCAGAGAGATATTTACTGTATTTATATTTACTTATCTCTTTCTTCATTTACATTCCTCCTTCTCCTTAGAGATGAGACTTAACGGCTTACAAAAATAACCGATAACTTGCACTGGAGGACCTTGAGATTCCTAGAGAGATGTTATCTTGAGTAAAAAAAATTAATGTTTTATTATTTGCAGCTTTCCCACTTTCCTGGGGATCCTGCACCCCTAACCCCAGCAAATATGGAGGGGAGGGCCCACTGCCTCTGGAAAGGACCACAAGGGTCATCTAGTTCACCCCACTGCCAATGGAGGAATCCACAAAGTGAACCATCACACTTCCAGTTCTCATCTTACCTCCCTCCTTTGCTGACCATTCCCCACCTTCTGGCTTGTGATATCTGTCGGAAGAGCTGGCAACAGTGGAGCTGACGGCTGGCAAGAAGATCTGGTTATTTGTAGTCCCCGGAAGCTCCTCCAGGAAGTTCTCCAGGCCCTGTAAGGGAGTGCTGTTATGGCTAAGACCTATGGAGATGAGGCAAAGGAAAACATGCATCAGAGCACTGAAGCGGTTCCAGAGGTGTAGTTCAGCAGATGAGGCGCAAAACGAAAGCATTGACTCCGCAAGTAAGATTTCTAAACCTCTTTGTGAAATTCAGACCCCTAATTTCTAGCATTGAATAGAAAGAGACATTGTAAACTGTTCAAATCTAGAGCTCTTTTATTTGCTCTGTCTGCATTCCCTGGGTCATTCTGCAGGCCCCATTCCTTTGAGTGCCTAAGCTGTGCTTCTTCGAATTATAGAGTTGGAAGAGACCTCAACGGTCATCCAGCCCAAACCCATTCTGCCATGCAGGAAGACACAATCAAAGCACCCTCAAGAGATGGCCATCCAGCCTCTCTTCAAAAACCTCCAAAAAAGGAAACTCTACCACACTCCAAAGCTGCGTCTTCCACTGTCAAATAGCTCTTACTCTCAGGAAATTCTTCCTAACATTGGGGTGGAATCTCTTTTCCTGTAGTTTGAATCCATTCCTCTGTGTCCTATTCTCTGGAGCTGTAGAAAGCACATTTGCTTCATCCTCAATAAGACCTTCCTTCAAATACTTAAACAGGGCTATCATATCACCTCTTAACATCCCCAGCTCCCTAAGGCATTCCTCATAGGGCTTCATGGTTACCAGACCCTTCACCATTTTGGTGGCCCTCCTTTGGACACATGGCTCCAACTTCTCAGCATCCTTCTTGAATCGTGGTTCCCAGAACTGGACACAGTATTCCAGGTGGGGCCTGATGAAAGTTATGCTCAACTAAAGTCTTAAGTGACATTGGTGCAATGAAGGAACACTTCACTGGAGGAGAAGAATAATTGTTTGGAGGATAATGCCTTCTTTCTTTTTCTTTTTTTGCTGAAAGCCAGAATGACACAGAGGTTTGAGTGGGCTCTGGAGATCAAGGTTCGAATCCCCATTCAGCCATAGAAACCCTCTGGGTGACCTTGGACAAAACACACTCTCTCAGCTTCACAGGATGGTAAAGGCAAACCCCTTCTGAACAAATCTTACCAAGAAAAGCCCCATCTTGGGGTTGCTGTAAGTAAGAAATGACTTGAAGGCACACAGCAGCAACAACAATGTGCTTTTAAACTGATTTAGCTTAAACTGAAGAGTTTTGAACAGAAATGTTTATTTGATTTTAGCAGTACTTTGTGCATGGAAAGCAGGAGGATTAACTCACAGAAAAGGCAGTCAGTCTCCACATCTGCAGCTCTGACTTTTGTGGATTTGATTCTTCATGGATTTGATTAATGTGTTCTCTCCAGGAGTCTCTAGGTCTTCCAGTGTGACTCTATGGCCAACTTTCACCAGATGTTGCACTGGAGGACCCAGAGCTTCCTAGAGAGAACACTTCTCTAGACATTTGTAGGTACTCCAGCACAATTCTATGGTCAATTTCCAGTGGAAGTTGATCACAGAGTTGCACTGGATGACCTAGATTCCTAGAGAAGTGTTCTCTCAGATTAAAAAAACAGAATTTTTTATTTGCATTTTTCCACTTTTATGGGGGTCTTGCACCCCTAACTCCAATGAATGTGGAGGGCCCCCTGTATAAAACATAATGTGGAAAGTCAACTGCAATTCTGCTTGATGCTAAGAGTGGAAGAGCAGCAATTGACTGGCATTAAGAGGGACCAGTGGGGGAAGCAGCTTGTTCCCACCTTCCTCCTTCCTGGTCCACCTCACTTGCTCTGGCGTCCATCTGTGTCCATCCAGGGAACTGCTGAAGCAGGAACTGACCGCTGGCGAAGAGGGCTGGGTGGCTGTCATCGTCTGAGGCAGGTCTTTCAAACAATGCTCCAAGCCTTGCAAAGGTGTGCTGTTGCAGCTAATTCCTAAGGGAAAGCATAATTTATTTTATTTGATATATCCAACTTTCAAAATATATCATTGCTTCTTGCTGTGGATTTTCAGCTCTTGCAGCAAATGCAGGCGAGACGTCAGGAATAAATTTCTCCAGAATGCAGCTACACAGCTGGAAAAACCCACAGCAAACAACAGGTGCCTCATTCTCACATCGCAGGGACCACAAGTGAAGGCAGATACCAATGATGCTGCGAAAAGAGCTGAAAACCCACAACAAAGGGTGAGTTATTTGAATGCGGGTTAAGGAGGGGAAGCCTTCCCCGATTAAATATCCTGTGGGCCTCCCTCCTCTTCCGTGGCCATGAGGTTGGGCTAAGGGGCTTTTTATTGTTATTTTTAAGGATGTTGCTGTTATATGTTTTTAACCTTTGTATTTTGATTGCACTTGTTGCATTTCTGTAAGCCGCCCTGATCGTCTGGAAGGGCGGGATACAAATAAAAATTTTATTATTTTTATTTATTTATTAAACTGGGTACAGATACTGTGAAGACAGTTCACACCCAATTCAGGGTTTTGTCTTCAGGGGTTTTCTTGGCAAGATTTGTTCAGAGGAAGTTGACTTCCCTGGAAGTTGAGAGAGTGTGACTTGTCCAAGGTCACCCAGTGGGTTTCATGGCTGAACTGGGAATCAAACCCTGGTCTCCAGAGACATAGTCCAATGCTTAAACCATTACGCCATGCTGGCTCCTCACTGGGGGTCTTGGGGCCAGAAAAACAGCCCGGGGGGGGGGAGTCCATTTCACCCAGTCATGTTCAGCCCCTGCCCACCAGAAACCCATCTCCATCTCTCACCTTCCTCCTTCCTGGACCACCTCCCTGCCTCTGGCGTCCATCGGTGGAGCCCATCTGAGGAGCTACTGAAGGAGCTGACGGCTGGGGAAGAGGACTGGCTATGTGACCTCAAGGGGGGCTCCTTCAAGCACCTCTCCAGCCCTTGCAGTGAGCCACTGTTTTGGCCAAGCCCTATGGAGGAAAACAGTGTAAAACATTTATTGCTCACCGCCATCAGCCATTGCAAATGCCCACCAACACAGGCATGGACAGAGAGGACTGAAAAACAGAGATGTAGCTATAGGCAAAATGAGGGCATTCCTCCCCTAAATAGAAGTTCTGCCCTCTAAAGAAATCTCCTTCAGTTCCCAAATTTCCAGCATGGCAGAGAGACATTCAAAATTATTCTGGTCAATAATTGTTGTGTTTGCTGCATTTCTATCACTTGCATTCCTTTTGCATGTCCCTTTTCTTTGGATACAAAAACTGTACAGTCATCCCTCCACATTTGCAGCTTCGACTTTTCCAAATCTGATTACGGAATTCGTGAATTTGATTAATATGTTATCTCTAGGAATCTCTAGGTCTTTTATATTTTTTCTGAGTTTTTCAGGCTATGAGGCCATGTTCTAGAAGAGTTTGTAAATTTAGACACCACTTTTGACAACTACCTTGGCTCAGTGCTAGGGAATGCTGAGAATTGTAGTTTGTTTTGGTAGGTCTCTGACAGAGAAGGAAACCACAATTCCCAGGATTCCCTAGCATTGAGCCAGGGCAGTTAAAGTGGTGTCAAACTGGATTATTTTTGCAATCTGTTTTGGCACTCAGTCATGCTCAAAATGGAGGGCATCTGGGAATTCTTCTTAGACAGAAGATTGAAATGTAGGAGAAGTCCTGGAAAAGAAAAACGTCTGGCATGAGGCCTGATCAGGTCAGAGATAATATATTCTCTCAAGGGACAATGGGGTAAGGTAGGGAAGGAAATCTGTTCCACAGGAACCCAATTATATTATATTATATTATTATATTATATTATATTATAAAACATGGAGGAGTAGCTGTGTTGGCCATTTAACAAATGCAAACAAAAATCCATCAGTGATACCTTTATTGGCCAACTGAAATGCACAGTATACTTGTTGCAAGTATGGAGCTTCAAAAGCTTGCAACAAGTGTATTGTGCATTTCAGTTTGCCAATAAAGGTATCACAGATGGATAACTGTTTTATTTTATATTATTCATAACCTGCCTTTCTCCCAATATGGGATTCAAAATGGTGCTTGGCACCAATCCCAAGCTGCCCTACCATCTTCCTTCCTTGTCCATTTCCCCCTCTCTGCCATCCATCTTGGGAGTCTGTCCGGGGAACTGCCGATGGAGGAACTGATGCCCGGCGAAGACGGTTGGCTCGGGGACGCATTTGGAGGGACCTCCTTCAGACATTGCTCCAGGCCTTGCAAGGGATTGCCAAGTCCTAGAGGGAAAAGGGCCCAGATATTATTAGTATGATTATGATATTATTATTATTATTATTATTATTATTATTATTATTATTAGCTTTATTTATAACGTGCCGTAAATGTACACTGCACTGTACAAAACCAGGTAAAATCAAAAATATATAAAAGCCTGCCTTTGGCGTACAATCTAGAAGTTAAAACAACAAATTAAAAACATCATAAGAAACAAGTAAAACAACAAATATCCAGTATTGAATCAAGCATCAGAACAACCAGGTCACAATCACAGACTCCCTGGGAACGCTTCCCTATATGGTCTTTAACTCGGCTTTAAAGCTGGTTAGAGACATGTTGAGTCGGGCTTGTAAGGGGAGGAGGTTCCAGGAGTGGGGGGCAGCAAGCGAGAAGGGACGAATCTGGGACGGGGCCGTGGAAATCCTGGGCTGGGACAGGAGACCCTGGCTACCAAAACGGAGGGAACAAGTGGGGATGTAGAGAGAAAGAAGTTCAGAGAGATAGGGAGGGGCCAGCCCATGTAGGGCTTTAAAGGTGAGCAGGTGAAGCTTATACCGAATGCGGAAGGGAAAGGGGAGCCAGTGAAGGGATGACAACAGGGGGGAGACATGGTCATACCGGCAAGCGAGTGAGATGATAGGAGCAGCTGAGTGCTGAACTGAAATCAATGGGTGGAGGTGAGAGAGAGGGAGCCCTGCCAAGAGAAGGTTGCAGTAGTCGAGAGACCACTAGGGCATGGACCAAGGTCTTTGCAGTAGAAGCAGAGAGGTATGGATGGATTTTGGAAATATTATAGAGGAAAAACTACAGACCTTGGCCGTGGCCTGGATCTGAGGGATAAATGATAGAGAGGAGTCGAAAATGAAACCAAGACTGCGGGCTTCCTGAACCGGTTGAATAGAGATGTTGTCGACAGAGATAGAAAAGGAATATTGAAGGGTGGGCTTAGGAGGGAAAACAAGAAGCTCCGTCTTGGTCATGCTGAGCTTCAAGCGCCAATGGCACATCCATTGGGAGACAGCTGTCAGACAAGATGAAACTTGCTGCTCAAATCCTGGTGAAAGGTCAGGGGTGGAAAGATATAGCTGGGTATCATCAGCGTACAGATGATAAGAGAAGCCGAAAGAACTGATAAGTTTACCGAGAGACAGTGTGTATAGAGAGAACAGAAGGGGACCCAAGACAGAGCCCTGAGGAACTCCAACAGATAGGGGAACAGAGGACGAAGTCTGGCCGCCCGAGACCACTGCAAAAGATCTATCTGACAGATAAGATGTAAACCAATCGAGAACGGAGCCCAAGAAGCCGAGGTCAGAAAGTAAGTCAACTAAAAGACAGAGGTCCACGGTATCGAAAGCTGCAGAGAGATCGAGGAGGACAAGGATAGAGTAAAGGCCATTCGCCTTGGCCTGCAGGAGATCATTCGAGATCTTGGTGAGGGCCGTCTCTGTGGAGTGCCATGGGCGGAAGCCAGACTGGAAGGGGTCCAAAATGGAGTTGGTTTTGAGAAACCCAAGACAGCGAGAATGATATCTATTTATATCCCACTTTGTTCCCACAGTTGAGATGCAAAATGGCTTACAAATTAAAAAAAATACAATTCACAATACAATACTTAACAATTAACGAAACAATAATCAATGCAGCACAATTAAGATCAACATGAACATGTTGGGCATGGCTCAAATCTCAGAGAAACTCACAAGTACAATTTTTGAACCGAGTTCAGAATATGTCTAGGAACGTGTCTCATCCTGTCTTGGCCCTGAAATACGTCTGTGATGACTACAGTAGTAGTTTCCACATCAGTGGGGCAGCTTTGAGTTTTAGGCATTATTTAGACATTATAAGTCGAGGTGTTCTCTCAGGAAAAAAAATATGTTTTTTTTTAATTTGTGGTTTTTCCACATCCATGGGGGTCCTGCGCCCCTAATCCCAGCAAATGTGGAGGGTCCACTGCAGGGGTAGGCAACCTGCGGCCCGCGGCCCGCGGGCCGGATGCGGCCCGGCGAGGCCTTGGGACCGGCCCCAGCCCGGTCCTGCCGCCGATTGCCACCGGGGCCTTTGGGGGGGCAATTGTCTATAGAAGCCTCAGAAACATGCATTTATACTAACATTTTTTTAAAAATCAGCAATTTTTTTTCATGTCCTCAAATTTTTTTTAAAAAAGTGCCCTCCATTTGAAAATTTTGTCCTACATTTGTCCTGGTTTATTTATATATTTAAATTTTTAAACAAATTATTTAATTATTTATTTTTTGGCTTCGGCCCCCCCAGTTGTCTGAGGGACAGCAACCCGGCCCCCAGGTCAAAAAGGTCGCCTACCCCTGGTCCACTGTATTTCCAAGCTGCGGATGCAGAATCCATGGATATGGAGGGCTGACTGTACCAGCATGACTGCCATTGATGGGAAAACCCCATAGAAGTACAATCATGAACTCAAGCTAAAGTCACAATTTTTGAGAAACCAGCTGCCACTGAAAGGTCCTGGGTGCAAATCAAATGTGGCCCCCTTACCACAGCCTGTTACCACAGGTGATGTGGGGCAATGGGTTATCTTCTCTGGTGTCGCCCATTCACTGCGCAGGTCTGGGGAGAAAGAGAAAGACAGGATGAGTCCAGGGCTCTTATTCATTTGCAGAATGTCATCCACATGATGCAAGAGGTCTCTTTGGTCTAATGTAGATTGTAGAAATAATGCAGTTTGACACCACTTGTAGTGCTATGGCTCCATCCTAGGGAATCTTGGGATGGGTAATTTTACAAGGTCTTTTTTTGAGCCTTCTCTGCCCAAAGGAGTGCTGATGCCTCACAAAATTACAAATCCCAGGATTCTGTAGGATGGAGCCACGGCAGTTAAAGTGGTGTCAAACTGCATTATTTCTACAATGTAGATGCACTCCAAGTGAGGTTGCATCTACATTGCAGAATTAATGCAGTTTGACACCACTTTAACTGCCATGACTCAAGTGCTTTGGAATTCTGGGATTTGTAGTTATGTGAGATATTTATACTTCCTGTCCAAGAACTCTGGTGCCCACACCAACCTCCAAATCCCAAAAGCCCATAGCAGTGAGCCATGGAAGTTAAAGTGGTGTCAGACTGCTTTATTTCAGTAATGTGGCAGCAGCCCTTGTCTCTCATTTTTGATAGACCAGAATCTGGAGAGAATGGGAGGCCAAAGTCACAAGCTCTTACATTTTAATATACTATTATACTATTAATATTATTGCAGGGAACACTGCATGAAGCTAATGAATTTGTTATAAGTCAAAACGTCTAGGCATCAGTTGCCTCCTGCAAAGTAAGCAGCCATTCTCCGGTCCTTACTACATAACCCATTCCACAGTTTTTGTGGCATTTTATGGAACAAAATGCCCTTTGTAAACTTCACAGCGTCAGCCTGTTCTTTTGGAAGAACATCCCTAGCCCCAGGATACAGAAATAACAGAGATACAAGCCTTTTTAAGTTAGAACAGGCAAAGAGATTTTTTGTTTCCCTTTCAATATCCATGCAAAATCAGTGTAATATACAGCTTTAACTGTCATGGCTCCATCCTATGGATTTCTAACATCTGTAATCTGGTGGGGAGCATCTCAAATTCTCTTGTGCATTTCCTGTCACATCATGTGGGACTTCTAAATCCCTCCCCAAAAGGCAAGCCCCAGGAATCCATAGGCTGGAGCCATGACAGTTAAGAATGGTGCGAAACTGCTCTAACTATGCAGTGTGGATAGTTTCTGCTCCAAGGATGTTTTCATCCCATTTAGACATCTGGGAAGGAAGAAGCAAGAATAAAATGGGACAGAAAACAAATGGGACAGGAAAAAAAGCACTTGTTGGAAAAACTCCTCACTTGGGAGTTTAGCTTTTGGAGTCCCAGTATCCTGGCCCCCGTCTGTGTCCCCTCCCCACACAAGACCCATGAGTTGCAAAAGATGACCAAATATCTAGAAAGCCAGTGCTCAGAATTACACGGTCTTGCAGCAGAGCTCAAGAACGTTATGTTTTGTGGGACTTTTTGTAATCCCCCAAAAGTAACTTTCCCCCCAAACTCTATGCCAGTGATTCCCAAACTCTGGTCCTCCAGGTGTTTTGGACTTCAACTCCTTGAAGCCTCAGCCATCTTGGCCAATATTCTGGGAACCAAAGTCCAGAACACCTGGAAGGCTAGGGGTTTTTGGGGGGGGAGGACTGCTTTATGCTATCACTGATGGTTCTAAACAAGACCAAGAATTGGGAAGCCCTTCTTCCAACGCTGTGCACCCGGTTCCTCCTCCACTATGCGTGGTACCACATTGGGACTTACATACCGAGCCTTCCTTTTCTTCCCCCTTTCCTTCTCTCTTTCCCTCCTTCTTCTTCTCCTCCTCTTCCTTCGGATGCTGGTGTCGCTCTTTTTCCCGGGAACAGTTTAGAAGAGGGTGGCCCAGGGACGGGGATTTCTTTCAGGCACTTCAAGAGGCCATGGAGAGGGCTAGTGGCTGGACTCCACTCTGTGGTGGGAATGGAGGAGAGAATAGCTTTAACAACGATAATAACAATAATAACAATAATAATAATTCTTACCCACCTCTCACCATGGATCAAGGCAGGAAACAACAGCAAATCAACAGTGCAAAACATCAATTAAAAAACATTAATTAAAATAAGCAACTGTTTAAACTGTTTTAAAACAGTCCACATTTAAATTTCAACATCTAAATTCACAATTTAAAAATCATCTGGATAAGTCTGCCAGAAGAGATTGGCTTTCCATGTTGTTTTAAATTCGGACAGCATACTATATTCAGCTGTTGAATCTCTTCTGGCAGGTTATGCCACAGTTTTGGGGTGGCTGAAGAAAATGTTCTCTGGCTGACAGATGCCAACCTAAATCCTGACTGACCGGAGCAAATGTCCGCTAGAAGACAGCTGGGAAGGGAGAGATCCCTTTCCATGTTTCCTTTAAAGCCAGCCAAAGGAAGGATCCAAGCCTTGTCTGATTGAGGACTCAGTCTGGACTCTGCCTTACCCTCTGGATACGGGGCCCAGATGCCCAGATCCATCCTGGGCTCTGCACCACTGTGAGAGGAGCCACTATTCAACAAGCAGGGCTGGAGATATTGCTCTTCCTCTTCCTCCTCTTCTGGGGGTCCTTTCAGGGCTGAAAAGGGGATGTCCTCTCCCTCATCTCCAGCCTCCAGTTTAACTGTGGCACAGAAATTAAAGGATATAGCCATGTTAGTCTGGAAAATCAGTATGCACAGGGATCTTGCAGCACCTTTGAGACCAACTGAAAGAAGGAAGCGGGTAGCATGAGTTTTCGTAGACCTACTTCTTCAGAGATATACTTCTGGAGTGAAGAACCCAGAGGCAGACCTACATAGTCATTTGCATCTGAGAACTTCAATTCAAATTCAAAACCTATGGGTATGGAGATGATTTGGCAAAGGCAGTTTTCACAATGGTCATCGGGGGACATAGGCAGCCAGATCGCTGCAGCATTCAGCAGGAGAACAGATAATCATATGAATGAGTATATTGCAATGTAGTGTGGGAAAAAGAAAAGGATGCGATGAACAGATCAAGGGCACTTTCATGAGGATGGGGACTATATAGCCTGTGTACTGTGCGAAAAGTGTGTAGTGTGCCAGGAAGCCACTATCTCTGTTCAACCCATTGCTGATGAACTGTAGTCTGTGGATAAATTCCAGTTCTGCTGTTTCTCTTTCCAATCTTCATCTGTAGTTCTTTTGTTCAAGGACTGCTGTCTTGAGGTCTGAGATAGAATTTCCAGGGAGACTGAAGTGTTCTGCAACTGTGTGTTGTTATTATTATTATTAACCTTTATTTATAAAGCGCTGTAAATTTACACAGCGCTGTACATACAATCTTTTTAATTGGACGGATCCCTGGCCTCAGGCTTACAATCTAAAAAGACACGACACAAAGGGAGTGGGGGTGGGGAGGGGGCATCTCTAGTAGGATACAGTGGTACCCCGGGATACGAATTGATCGCGTTATGAAATTTCCGGGATACGAAAAAGTACCATTGGAAAAAACTGTTCCGGGATACGAAGGTTTTTTCGGGTTACGAATTTTTTTTCGGCGCGAAATTCAAACGCGCGGCTTGCCAGCGCTAACGGAAAGCCCTTTTCGGCTTGCGAAATGCATCGGGTTACGAACGCCGCGGCGGAACGAATTAATTTCGTAACCCGAGGGAGCACTGTAATACATATAAAATACATAGCAATACAGGAAATGATTCAATAAAACAGGGAAGAATGTTTGATTTATGTTCCTAATGTTTGATTTATGTCCATTTATCCTCTGGCACAGAGACTGGTCTCTTTGCCCAGTGTAGAGTGCTGAAGGGCATGGCTGACATAGTATGGCATAAATCACATTGGAGGATGAGCCTGTGAAAGTTCCTCTAATATTGAAGTGATGTCAATAGGGCCTGTGATGACATTCCCTGAATACAGGTGTGGGCAGAGTTGGTATCTAGTTTGTGGCAATCCCATTCAATACTGCCAGGTCAGCCAGCCAGAAAAAGAGCAATCTTACCTTTCATGCCCAAGGCACTGGTCTCCTCAGCTCTCCTCTCTTGGCCAGTGGGTCCAGAGATGTTGGCAGAGTTACTGGATTGAAGTGGGGGACTGTTCTTTTCCCGCTTGACTTTTACTAAAGAAACCCCCAAAAGAAACATAATGTGTCTCAATAAGCAACTGAGTGGGATGATGAATCTGCTTCAGGGTTTAGTCTGAAACACACAAGAGCTATCCAAGGTGCTGAACACTTGCACCTAAAATAGAACATCCACAATGTATACATTCATACACACATTAATGAATAAACACATTCATAATATATTTAGGGAAAACATGCCCCTTTTTAGGGTTCAGGACTGAAGGCTTGAGTGAAAGGAAGACAGCTGTTTGATGGTCTAGATGTCAGCATTAAAGCTGAGCAGTCCAGCATCAAAGCTACCCAAAGGATGTACACAGAACTGTTAGAGAGGGAAATACGCTTTGCATTATTCTTGGTTTTCTTCAGACAAATTTGGAAAAGTGGCTTTTTGGACTCTATGGCTGGCTGGTGGATTCTGGGCACTGTGGTCCAAAAAGGTCACTTTCTGAGCTTTGCCCAGTGGTAGGATTTGGATACTTAAGACCTATCCTGTACAGAAACCCAGAGACAAGGGAAAATGCTGCATCTTACCTCTTGCAAGGGGGAAGTCACCCTTCACTTGTGGTGCATTTATTCTCCCGCTTCCTTCTGTCTGGAAAAGATTGCCTCTTGGAGTAAGAGGAGGACCAGCTCCTTTCCTCCGTGGACTATGGGCAAGTGGCCCCTCTTCCATTGCTTCAGTTTTAACTAGATAAAGAAATGAACAATCAGGACCATTAGGGAGAAATTAAAATGCAGGCACTCCTCTATATCCATGGATTTTCTATTGCGGATTCAACTGTGCATGGCACGAAAATATTCAAAAAATATATAAATTCCAAACAGCAAACCTTGATTTTGTCATTTAATATAATGGACACCATTTCACTATGCCATTTGTATTTACTGCAACTTGATCATCCATGGATGCTGGTATTCATGAGGGGTCTTGGAAATAAACTCCAGTGGATCCCAAGGGCCCACTGTAATAACATTCACAATAAATGAGAGCTTTGTGAAGCACTGAGGAATTGAGTAGGAATTTATTAGGGCATACAAGCTCCTACATTTTCTTGCCTCATCTATTTTACATGGTTCTGAAATATGCCAGCATCTCAGAAACCTATGGAGTGATCTTGAACCAGTCACATTCTCTCAATAAATGCTGCCAATGAAAATCAGCATGGTTGCAGTGTTGAACTAGGTCTTTAGGAGCCTAGGGTTTAAATCGTCTCATTACAGCCATGGAAACCCACTGGATAACCTTGGGCAAGTCACACCCTCTCAACCTCAGAGGAAAGTAAGGACAAGCCTCTTCTCAATGAATCTTGAAATGGAAACCAGTGTAGTACATTAGTCGGAGTGTTACACTAAGGGTGCATCTACACTGTAGAAATAATGCACTTTGACATTACTTTAAGTGCTGTGGCTCCATCCTACAGAACCTTGGGATTTGTAGTTTTACAAGGTCTTTTGCATTCTCTGCCTATGAGTGCTGGTGCCTTACCAAATCCCAGGATTCTGTAGGATGGCACCATGGCATCTAAAGTGATATCAAACTGCACTGATTTCTACAGTGTAGATGCACACTAGGAGTCCTGGAGACCAGAGTTCAAATACCAGTTCATCAGCCACAGAAACACATTGGGTGACTTTGGATATGTCACACACTCTCAGCTTCAAAGGAAGGCAAGGCAAATCTCCTCTGAAGAAATCTTACCAAGAAAACCCTATAAGAGGTTAACCATAAATTGAAATCAATTTGAAGGTGCATAAAAACAACAACAACAAAGACCCTTTTAATCAATGGGATTTGGCTATGTTTTGACTGCTCATTCAACAGTTGAGTCTATGGGTCTACTCAGTTTGGAACTAACTTATAGGATTCAGTCCCAAGTGTCTAAGAAAGTTGCACAACTGTCCCTTGCTGGTGGAAGAAGTGCATGCGGTCTTGTGCTCATGTGCCATACAAAAATAGAAGTGCTACAAGGAAGAGCCAATGTGGCATAGTGGTTTGAGTGTTGAATTACAACTCTGGAGACCAGTGTTCAATTCCCAGCTCAGCCATGAAACCCAATGGTTGACTTTGGGCAAGTCACGTGCTCTGAGCCTCAGGGGAAGACAATGGCAAGTCTCTTCTGAACAAATCCTGCCAAGAAAACCCCATGATAGGTTCACTTTAGGGTTTCCATAAGTTGGGAACAACTTGAAGGCGCACCCCAACAACAAACTACAAGGAACCCTATGACATCTGTGGCCGCTGCAGATGCAAAATACAAGCCAAGGTAGAAAGAAATGAGCTACCAAAACCCCTAATTTCAGAAATGGTTGTTGCACCCAAAACTCACCTTGGATGGGTGGCGATCCACCACTCCCCACATCCCTTCTTCTGTGTCCAAGGGTTTCTTGACAGCCACCAAGAGGAGGTTTACGGGGTGGTTGTTGGGGCTGGTGGACAATGAGTTCCTTCAGGCACTTCAGGAGACCATGGAGGGGCTTCTCCTCAGCTTTCATCTCTAAATGAAAGGAAGAGTATAGATTAGAGAGAACAGGTTTTCAAGCAGAGACTGGATGGTCATCTGTCAGGGGTGCTTTGATTGTGTGTTCCCGCATGGCCAAAGCGGGTTAGATGGCCTTTGGGGTCTCTTCTGACTCTATCATTCTATGAGATAAACCCAGTAGCTCCTAATAGATTCCACATCAGTGGGATGAGGAATCTGTTTCAGGCACTTTAAAGGCACTATTCAAGTACTCATCCCTATTGCCCAAACAAAAGATGTTAAGAACACTAAGTTCATGAACATAAAGGTCTTGTCTTATATGTCAAAAGCAGACCTGATAGGTATAATTTCAATTATTATCCAAGACTGATAACTTACAGAAACTATCTTTAGCATACTGTTCATGAGTTACACGTTTGAGCTGTAAAATGAGATAGTAGTCTTGGGGAGATAATGTAAAAACCACTATTTTCTGTTTCGAAAATTAGTTTTAAAAAATCCACCCACATAAATAGAGAGGGACTACTGTCTTTAGGCATTATATTTTAGTACCAACTCTACGACTCTATGATTCTATATTCCTACCTCATGATTTTGGGGGGTATTTTTTTCCACATGTGCAGGTTGAGGCTCCCTTATCCCGAATTATGAAATAATTCATGTTCATGTTCATATTCATGTTTAGACCTTGTGACCTTAGGCAGAATTTGTCACATATCCTGGCAGGGGTGAGTTAGAGGGGATTCCACCGCCATCACAGAATCATTTAGATTCAGGGTGGTCCTTTTTTGCAATGCAACATGAACGCAAAGTTGACTTCTGGGGGCATGGAGGGATTTCTCTTTAAAATGAAAATGCTAAAAATGTGGAGGGAGCCAGCATGGTGTGGTGGTTTAAGCACTGGACTAGGATGTTGCAAACCAGGGTTCGAATCCCTGCTCCATCATGCAAACCCACTAGATGACCTTGGGCCAGTTGCACTCTCTCAGCCTCAGAGGAAGGCAACCCTACGCTGAACAAATCTTGCCAAGAAAACTGCACAATAGTGTTGCCTTAGTCGGAAACAACTTAAGGCACACAACAACAATAGTAAAAATGTGGAAGCTGCGCGGGTGGTGAGGGGTCCCTGGTCTCAAAAACTCCCACTAAAAAGATCAGATGTGTTTCTTTGTCCCAGGATTTCGTCCCTAGGTTACAAACCTGGTGCCATGTTCAAAGACACCTGTTCAGAAGCATCTTCCTTATCAGGTCTCATATTCATTGTCTCAGGTCCCTTCAAGTCTTTCGAGGAAGAATTGCCAGACCCAATAACACTGCTGAAAGGGGTGAGCAGGGAAGGGCAGTCCAACTCAGCTTTCTTCTGCAAACTGGGTAACAGCTGATGGCCAGGATCTGCAATGGGTTCTGTGTGGCAAAATAATCAAGGGACAAATCAGTTGAGAGCCTTCATAGGCTTACCATTGGAAAGTTGTGTATTCCTACACGGCAGCAGGGTTGGACTACATGGATTTTGTGGTCCCCTTCCAACTCTGATTCTATGGTTCTAAGTGCAGAAAACTTCAAAAACAACAATAATAGAATTTGGGTCCAAAAGGATGGTCTGTTACATACAGACTTGTGAATTCTAGGTGGGCATCTGAAACGGCCATATTTTGAAATATTTTGCTTACTGCCCAACTTTGCTTGACTGTGTTTTATGTCTTCTTGTTGCAACATTTGCTTTCCAAAAGCTCGGAG
This sequence comes from Sceloporus undulatus, assembly GCF_019175285.1. NCBI lineage: Eukaryota > Metazoa > Chordata > Lepidosauria > Squamata > Phrynosomatidae > Sceloporus > Sceloporus undulatus. The sequence goes on along the minus strand of NC_056527.1, from coordinate 3,100,359 downwards.
AGTCCTGGACTGTGGCAAATCAGAGCCTTTTCTCCACTGATTTTTTACCTTTCGGTGGATGCTCTTCTCCAACTCCAGCTTCTGTTCTGCTTGGCTCTGTGTCTCTGCTTGCACCATTCTCCAGAGAATCATGGCCTCCTGCCCTGTCCTCCTGTTCTCCATCCTCCTCATGAACAGGGAGTCCTCTGAGGAGCGTGTCTGTTTTAAGGAAACAGTGAACAGAAAGTTAGACTATGAATGACCCAAATTCAGGTCTCCTTCACTTACCAAAGACTCTGACAAAGAGGCTCCTTTTTGCAAAGTCTTTTTCTTCCACCTAGATTTTTCCTTTTCAGCAGCACTGGGGAGACAGTGGCTGCATCCACCCTTGGGTTATATTGGTCATCTTATATTAATGTAGGTACCAAGATTACCTTTCCATCCTAGCTATTTGCCCATCCTTTCCCCCTTTCTTTTCCTTCTCTCATTTTGTTTTTCTTCATAAACACACCAAAAATCCAAGAGGGAATTTTAATTAGTTTCCTAGGAAAATGGGTGTAATAATGTGCTACTATAAACTTGTGTCTAACTCACCTGGGCTTCCGACTCACCTGCTGTGCTCTCTGTGCAAGCCTCCGCCTTCATCTCTGATTGGGGGCTCCCATTCTGTACCCCAAACTGACATGGCAGGTTGAGGGGGGCTTCCGTTTCACACTTCAGCAAATGATGGGCCGGGTTCCCTTCTCCAGCAAGATCTGTGTTTGTTGCCACTTCTGGGACAGCAAATAAGCAATGCAAAAATATCCAGTCAGTAAAGGATTGCCCTTAAGGAGGCTTTCTCTTGGGGTTCGTGTTATTTAGTTAAAAAACATGAACATCTAACAATTTTTGATTTTGAAAAACAAGTATTTTTCACACTGTTTAAATAAGGCAGGGACCATTGCAAACTAGGAAAGGTGTGGAATTCCCTCCTCAGGTGGCTAAGCTACTCTCCTTCTCCTAAGCTACTCTTCATCATCATTATTATCATCATCCTTTATTTATATAGCACTATCATCATTATTGTCATCATCAATTTATACAGCGCCATCCATGTACATGGCACTTTACAAGCAACTGCAGAATAAAACATTTAAATACTATTCAATAATACAATAAAAAATTAAATATAATATTAAAATACACTGGGAAAAACCCATGTTACAGACTCCCCTGCCTGCAGATACCAAAATCTGCAAATGCTCAAGTTCCATTGTCCCGAATGGCAGTGCGTGCACATGGCTGTGCTGCCATTAGGGATAGTGTCCATTGTCCCATGGTGGTGTGTGCATGCTGCTGCATTGCCATTGGCGACAATGGAATTTAATGATGGCACAGCCGCGTGCACTGACTAATGGTGGTGCAGCCATGTGCATGCACCGCCATTATGGACAATGCAAACTTGCTGTCCGCAGATGCTTGAATCTGCAGATGGCAAGTCTGAGGGCCAACTGTACACTTCTGCATAGATTAGCCCTGATAGTCCTCTTCTGTGTACGTACCCTGAATCTGAGACTCTATCCATTCCTCCTCTGTGCTGCTGGCAAGTGAATATGGAGGGCTGAGTGGGCCCTGGAGAATGTCAGCCATATTGCCCTGTAGGCCCAGGTGATAGAAGCGCTCCTTTCGCTCTCTGGCTTTCACTACCAGGACAAAGCAAATGTCAAATCAACAATCCTGTGATGACAATGAAGTCCTTTGGACATGTGGATAGATTGTAGGACAGAATCACACAACTGAAAATGTATTTATTCATCTGTGCACCTCAGGAAAAAGACTGAAATGCCAAAAAGTCCATGCAAAAACAAACCAGCCAGGTCCACTAGACTCCCTTCCCTTTCACCTCTCCCTCTCCTTTTTTATACCGTGGGCCATCCCCCTTCACTGGGGTTAGGGGCAGAGGGGCCCTGTGAAAACTGCACATTAAAAATAAACATTTTTAAAAACTGAGCAAACACTTCTCTAGCAATCTCCAGGTCCTCCAGTGCGACTCTGCCATACAGTCGCAGCAGCACTGGGAGACCTGGAGATTCCTTGAGAGGTGTTTGCTCAGTTTTAAAAATGAATTCCACTGGAAGGTGACCAAAGAATTGCACTGGAAGACCTACAAAGGCCTAGAGAAGTGTTCTCTTTAGGAATCTCCAGGTCTTCCAGAGTGACTCTTTGGTTAACTTCCACTGGAAGCTGACCAGTGAATCACATGAAGGACCTACAAATGGCTATAGAAGTGTTCTCTCTAGGAATCGTTAGGTCTTCCACCACGACTCTATGCTCAACTTTCGCCAGAGTGTGACCACAGAATCACACCGGAGGACCTATAAATGCCCTAAGAAGTGTTCTCTCTAGGAATTTCTAGGTCCTCCAGTGCAACTCTATGGTCAACCTGCAGAAGAGTCACAATGTAGAACTTAGTGATTTCTAGAGATAATGTATTGATCAAAACCACGAATAATAACATCTGTAAAAGTCAAAGCCGCACATGTGGAGGGCTTCCTGTCTTGCATGTGTTTATCCCTTACTACCCAGCTACAGTGCTTTGAGACCCCATTTCAACTGCAATGGCCCCATCCTATGCAATGTCAGGATTTGTAGTTCCATGGGGTATTTGTAATCCTCATCCAGAGAACTCTCCAAACTACAAATCCCCAAATTCTACAGGATGTCGCCATGGTAGAAAATAGAAAACAGCCATCCAATCTCTGTTTAAAGATGGAGTTCCTCTGAGACAGTCTATTCCACTGCCAAACAGCTGTTGCAGTAAAAAAGAAAAGAAAAGAAAGGGTTCTTCCTAATATTTGGGTGGAATCTCTTTTCTTTGAATTGCTTGGAATTTGCATCCATTGGTTTGCATTCTAGTTTTCACTGTTACTTTCTTCTTCCTGCTTAACCTGGCTGTTTTTGCTTATCCTTTTCTACCAAGTCAAGCTTCCAGGGATAAGATAACAACATCAATCTATCCTGTTTATTTTATTTTATGCAGTTTATTTTGCAGGTTGTGACGAGATCTAAGAAGCCTACCAGGCTCAAAACATCCCCTCTCTGTCTGCCTCCCAGCAGCAAGCCTCCATTTGATAAATTGCATGACATTTTCCTCTGTCTCTCTCATCACTTCTGTCCTTAATCTCATGAATATTCCACAGCTGTCAAGCATTTCACAGTCGCTTGTCAATGAGCCTGCAAGATTTTTTTGGAGGTGGAGGAATAATCCATCACAAATTCCATAATTGACAGGAAGAAAGAGGGGGGGGCACTCCATGATTCATTTTATCTATTTATTTTTAAGGGAGGAATGAGCTGTGTTAACATAACAGACTTTTTCATAGCCTACAGCTAGGGCTGCATCTGCACTGCAGAATTAATGAAGTCTGACACCGCTTTAACTCCACATCACAAATTCCTTGTATCTGTAGCTTGTTCTAGCACCAGCGCTCTCTCACGGAGAAGGCTAAATAGCTCAAAAAACCACAAATCCCAGAATTCCACAGCATTGAGCTACGGTAGTTAAAGCGGCGTCGAACTGCATAGTGACCCCTTTGCTTTCTGATGGTTCAGTGTGCACAAACTTTGTTTCACACACATAACTATTCTCTTTCTAGTCTTCCCTTGCATTATTTTTTGGTCAAGAATTGCCACTTCTAAGGCCCATGTTGTATGTCCACGAAGACTGACGTGTTCTGCAACTTCCTTATCAAGAATTTCAAAATCCTATATATTCCAAAATCCAACATTGTCTATACGAGTGGCTGAGATAGTGACCTCTTTGCTTTCTGATGGTTCAGTGTGCACAAACTTTGTTTCATGCACAAATTTATTCTCTTTCTTTTGTATTCTTTTTTGGTCAAGAACTGCCACTTCTAAGGGCCATACTGTATATCCAAGGAGGGTGAAATGTTCTCCAACTGCAGATTGACTCTCCCTTATCGAGATTTCCAAAATCCTACATATTACAAAATCCAACATTGTCTATACGAGTGGCTGAAATAGGGACACCTTTCCTTTCTGATGGTTCAGCGTACCAAAACTTTGCTTTGTGAACAAAATTATCTAAAATCTTATGTATAAAATTACCATCAGCCTATGTTTATAGGACATGTTCTTGTTGCTGTTGTTGTTGTGTGCCTTCAAGTCATTTTGACTTATGGCAACCCTAAGGCAAATCTATCATGGGGATTTCTTGGCAAGATTTGTTCCCAGGGGGTTTACCACTGCCTTCCTCTGAAGTTGAGAGAGTGTGACTTGATACAGGGTCACCCAGTATAAGTGTATATAAAACAGAAATTCATTTCATGTTTAAACTTGCGTCTCATCTCCAAGAGATCTCATTATGTACAATGGGTCCTCCGTATCTGCAGGGGTTTCATTCCAGGACCCCCCATGGATACCAACATCTATGGCTGCTCCAGTACCATGAAAAACCATGGTGCCGTCATAAAATGGTGTCCCTTACGTAAAATGTCAAAAGCAAGGTTTGCTTTTGGGAATGTATATACAGTGGTGCCTCGGGTTACGAAATTAATTCGTTCCGCGGCTAATTTCGTAACCCGAAAAACCTTCGTAAGCCGAATTGCCATAGGCGCTAATGGGGAAAAAAGCCGCGGCTCTGCCGCGGCTCCATTTAAAACAGCGCCGGAGTTTTTTCGTAACCCGAAAAAACTTTCGTAACCCGAAACAATAAATCCCTATGGGATTTATTTGTATCCCGAAAAATTCGTAACCTGGGTATTTCGTATCCCGAGGTACCACTGTATATATTTTAAATTATTTTCCAAACCTGGATTAAAAAAAACAATATATGTGACTGTCTATGCAAATATTCCAAAATCTGGAAATAAAATCCAAAACACATTCAGCATTTTAGATCAGGAATGCTCAATGTGGAAATCCTTTCAAGTTCGGACTAAACCCCAGAGTGGACATGGCCCTGGTGATAATGGGAATGTGACCAGAAATGTTAGCAGCATGGCCTGCATACTCACCATCGCCATGCGCCTCAGATTCACTGCCATCATCATCGGAAACAACAATGGGGTCTTGGGGGGCTTTTCCGTGCCCATAGAGAAATTCGGGAATTTCCTTGACCAGTTTCATGAGGGCGCACAGGTGAAAGCTGCTCTGATGCTCACCTGTTTGAGAGAGAGAATGATAAATCTTTAGGCAAAAATCTAGTTGTTAGACCCAACTGGAGCAAACCCATTAAACCAGTGGTTCTCACACGCGGGGGGCATGGGACCCAAGGGGGTCTCAAGAGACCCTGATCTCTCCCCCTCTTCCTCTTCCCAAACCTTTGAATGTGTAAAATTTACACACATGTTGAGTTGAATATCCAATTTCCTTAAACTGTTCTCATTTGAACAATAAAAATAATTTTGTTTCCTTAGTGTGCGTATTTTCCTTCACACATTCATACATATTCCTATTCATATTTTAATGTTTATTTCCTTACAAAACATTAAAATATGAATAGGAAGATTCAAAATAAGAACATGTATGAATGTGCAAATGAAAACGTGCACACTAAATAAACAAAATGTTCTTATTCATATACCATGTTGTGTGGGGTGAAGGGGCATGTAGATGTAAAGGAGGGGTGCCAAGGGTAAAAGGTTTTGAGTACCATCTGTAGGATGGAGCCATGGCAGTTAAAGTGGTGTCAAAGTGCTTTGTTTCTACAATGTAGATGCACTTTATGTTAAAAGAGGGATACCTGCATTTGAAAACTAATCCAGAGGAACCATGGGGAGTCCTACAAGCCCATAAAAGAGCATCTGGGACCAACACTCAACCTGTGGGCTACACTTTGCCCATCACTGATGTACACAATCTTTACCCTTCCTATTCCTTCTTGTTGTGTCTCTTACCATCCCCGTCATTAGTTGGAGTCAGGCACCGGTCCTCTTTGTGATTCATGCCCTCCAAGTCCCATGGTCCTTCCAGATCGTCTGGAAAAGAGGGTCTACCTCCTGAAAGAAAAAGACAACAGCTGGTCAGAAACAATATCAGAAACAGTCCCTCCCAAAACAGGGACATCTCTCTTTAACTCCCCACCAGCCACCACCACAAGAGAGACAGAGTGTGTAGTGGTTTGAGCATCGGGAGACCGGGGTTCAAATCCCGGCTTGGCCATGGAAAGTCACTGGATGATCTTGGGCAAGTCACATTCCCTCAGCCTTGGAGGACAGCAATGGCAAACCCTCTCTGCTAAGAAACCCTGTGATAGGATTCGGCTTAGCGTCACCATAAGTTGGGAATGACTTGAAGGCACACAACAACAACAAACCACCGCCACCCTGGTTTAGAGAGAGTAGGGGACAACGACAGTCTCTCTACTATTTCATATTCTGAGACTTTTTGGCAGTTGAAGCAGCATCAAAGTGCATTAATTCTGCAGTGTAGATGCAGCCTAAAACATAACACGTTTGACTTTATGGCATCACAAGATTCTTTCTTGTACTGACTAGTCCTTCTCAAAGAGACTTGGCCATGTAGAAAAATGCAGCTAGTTAATACAGAAAAGCAAACAGGGCATAGTGCTTTGGATTTGGGATTATGACTCTATAGACCAGGATTTGAATCCTCGCTCAGCCATGGAAACCCACTGAGTGACCTTAGGCAAGTCACACACTCTCAGAATCAGAGGATAGCAATGGCAAACCCCTTTTGAAGAAACTTGCCAAGAAAACCCCATGATAGATTCGCCTTAGGGTCGCTTTAAGTCGGAAACAATTGAAGGCACCCAGCAACAACAACAATATAGGGTTGTTTAAGTGACATGCAAAGCATCCATTTTAAGTCCACTTCAAGCAAAAGGTGGAAAGCAACTCCTTGGTTGCTGTAAATTGCTTTGTTTGGGGAGCATCACAACAAAAATCTTCAACATTTACTGCAGAAAGAGACTCTTACCTCTACATTGGTTTTCTCTATCAGCCCAGCCTAGTTTCTGGTCCTCTGTGGCTCCTTCCAGTTGAGAAATTAAGGAGGAAAACTCCACTGAGGGGACAGAACATCCTGTTCATGGAAGCAAGGTAAGAA